>NC_091291.1:1318769-1618769 GCF_032444005.1 Ranitomeya imitator
GTCATCACTGTGTATTATTCGTCATCACTGTGTATTATACGTCATCACTGTATTATACGTCATCACTGTATTATACGTCATCACTGTGTATTATTCGTCATCACTGTGTATTATGCGTCATCACTGTGTATTATACGTCATCACTGTATTATACGTCATCACTGTGTATTATTCGTCATCACTGTGTATTATACGTCATCACTGTGTATTATACGTCATCACTGTGTATTATACGTCATCACTGTGTATTATAGCGTCATCACTGTGTATTATACGTCATCACTGTGTATTATTCGTCATCACTGTGTATTATTCGTCATCACTGTGTATTATACGTCATCACTGTGTATTATACGTCATCACTGTGTATTATACGTCATCACTGTGTATTATACGTCATCACTGTGTATTATACGTCATCACTGTGTATTATTCGTCATCACTGTGTATTATTCGTCATCACTGTATTATACGTCATCACTGTGTATTATACGTCATCACTGTGTATTATACGTCATCACTGTGTATTATACGTCATCACTGTGTATTATACGTCATCACTGTGTATTATACGTCATCACTGTGTATTATACGTCATCACTGTGTATTATACGTCATCACTGTGTATTATACGTCATCACTGTGTATTATTCGTCATCACTGTGTATTATACGTCATCACTGTGTATTATACGTCATCACTGTGTATTATTCGTCATCACTGTGTATTATACGTCATCACTGTGTATTATACGTCATCACTGTGTATTATACGTCATCACTGTGTATTATACGTCATCACTGTATTATACGTCATCACTGTGTATTATTCGTCATCACTGTGTATTATTCGTCATCACTGGTATTATACGTCATCACTGTGTATTATACGTCATCACTGTGTATTATTCGTCATCACTGTGTATTATTCGTCATCACTGTGTATTATACGTCATCACTGTAGTATTATACGTCATCACTGTGTATTATACGTCATCACTGTGTATTATACGTCATCACTGTGTATTATACGTCATCACTGTGTATTATACGTCATCACTGTGTATTATGCGTCATCACTGTGTATTATACGTCATCACTGTGTATTATACGTCATCACTGTGTATTATACGTCATCACTGTGTATTATACGTCATCACTGTGTATTATACGTCATCACTGTGTATTATACGTCATCACTGTGTATTATACGTCATCACTGTGTATTATACGTCATCACTGTGTATTATACGTCATCACTGTGTATTATACGTCATCACTGTGTATTATACGTCATCACTGTGTATTATACGTCATCACTGTGTATTATACGTCATCACTGTGTATTATACGTCATCACTGTATTATACGTCATCACTGTGTATTATACGTCATCACTGTGTATTATACGTCATCACTGTGTATTATACGTCATCACTGTGTATTATACGTCATCACTGTGTATTATACGTCATCACTGTGTATTATACGTCATCACTGTGTATTATACGTCATCACTGTGTATTATACGTCATCACTGTGTATTATACGTCATCACTGTGTATTATACGTCATCACTGTGTATTATACGTCATCACTGTGTATTATACGTCATCACTGTGTATTATACGTCATCACTGTGTATTATACGTCATCACTGTGTATTATACGTCATCACTGTGTATTATACGTCATCACTGTGTATTATACGTCATCACTGTGTATTATACGTCATCACTGTGTATTATACGTCATCACTGTATTATACGTCATCACTGTGTATTATACGTCATCACTGTATTATACGTCATCACTGTGTATTATACGTCATCACTGTGTATTATACGTCATCACTGTGTATTATACGTCATCACTGTGTATTATACGTCATCACTGTGTATTATACGTCATCACTGTGTATTATTCGTCATCACTGTGTATTATACGTCATCACTGTGTATTATACGTCATCACTGTGTATTATACGTCATCACTGTGTATTATACGTCATCACTGTGTATTATACGTCATCACTGTGTATTATACGTCATCACTGTGTATTATACGTCATCACTGTGTATTATACGTCATCACTGTGTATTATACGTCATCACTGTGTATTATACGTCATCACTGTGTATTATACGTCATCACTGTGTATTATACGTCATCACTGTGTATTATACGTCATCACTGTGTATTATACGTCATCACTGTGTATTATACGTCATCACTGTGTATTATACGTCATCACTGTGTATTATACGTCATCACTGTGTATTATACGTCATCACTGTGTATTATACGTCATCACTGTATTATACGTCATCACTGTGTATTATACGTCATCACTGTGTATTATACGTCATCACTGTGTATTATACGTCATCACTGTGTATTATACGTCATCACTGTGTATTATACGTCATCACTGTGTATTATACGTCATCACTGTGTATTATACGTCATCACTGTGTATTATACGTCATCACTGTGTATTATACGTCATCACTGTGTATTATACGTCATCACTGTGTATTATACGTCATCACTGTGTATTATACGTCATCACTGTGTATTATACGTCATCACTGTGTATTATACGTCATCACTGTGTATTATACGTCATCACTGTGTATTATACGTCATCACTGTGTATTATACGTCATCACTGTGTATTATACGTCATCACTGTGTATTATACGTCATCACTGTGTATTATACGTCATCACTGTGTATTATACGTCATCACTGTGTATTATACGTCATCACTGTGTATTATACGTCATCACTGTGTATTATACGTCATCACTGTGTATTATACGTCATCACTGTGTATTATACGTCATCACTGTGTATTATACGTCATCACTGTATTATACGTCATCACTGTGTATTATACGTCATCACTGTGTATTATACGTCATCACTGTGTATTATACGTCATCACTGTGTATTATACGTCATCACTGTGTATTATACGTCATCACTGTGTATTATACGTCATCACTGTGTATTATACGTCATCACTGTGTATTATACGTCATCACTGTGTATTATACGTCATCACTGTGTATTATACGTCATCACTGTGTATTATACGTCATCACTGTGTATTATACGTCATCACTGTGTATTATACGTCATCACTGTGTATTATACGTCATCACTGTGTATTATACGTCATCACTGTATTATACGTCATCACTGTGTATTATACGTCATCACTGTATTATACGTCATCACTGTGTATTATACGTCATCACTGTGTATTATACGTCATCACTGTGTATTATACGTCATCACTGTGTATTATACGTCATCACTGTGTATTATACGTCATCACTGTGTATTATACGTCATCACTGTGTATTATTCGTCATCACTGTGTATTATTCGTCATCACTGTGTATTATACGTCATCACTGTGTATTATACGTCATCACTGTGTATTATACGTCATCACTGTGTATTATTCGTCATCACTGTGTATTATACGTCATCACTGTGTATTATACGTCATCACTGTGTATTATACGTCATCACTGTGTATTATACGTCATCACTGTGTATTATACGTCATCACTGTGTATTATACGTCATCACTGTGTATTATACGTCATCACTGTGTATTATACGTCATCACTGTGTATTATACGTCATCACTGTGTATTATACGTCATCACTGTGTATTATACGTCATCACTGTGTATTATACGTCATCACTGTGTATTATACGTCATCACTGTGTATTATACGTCATCACTGTGTATTATACGTCATCACTGTGTATTATACGTCATCACTGTGTATTATACGTCATCACTGTGTATTATACGTCATCACTGTGTATTATACGTCATCACTGTGTATTATACGTCATCACTGTGTATTATACGTCATCACTGTGTATTATACGTCATCACTGTGTATTATACGTCATCACTGTATTATACGTCATCACTGTGTATTATACGTCATCACTGTGTATTATACGTCATCACTGTGTATTATACGTCATCACTGTGTATTATACGTCATCACTGTGTATTATACGTCATCACTGTGTATTATACGTCATCACTGTGTATTATACGTCATCACTGTGTATTATACGTCATCACTGTGTATTATACGTCATCGATCACTGTGTATTATACGTCATCACTGTATTATACGTCATCACTGTGTATTATACGTCATCACTGTGTATTATTCGTCATCACTGTGTATTATACGTCATCACTGTGTATTATGCGTCATCACTGTGTATTATTCGTCATCACTGTGTATTATACGTCATCACTGTGTATTATACGTCATCACTGTATATTATACGTCATCACTGTGTATTATGCGTCATCACTGTGTATTATTCGTCATCACTGTGTATTATACGTCATCACTGTATTATACGTCATCACTGTGTATTATACGTCATCACTGTGTATTATGCGTCATCACTGTATTATACGTCATCACTGTGTATTATTCGTCATCACTGTGTATTATGCGTCATCACTGTGTATTATACGTCATCACTGTATTATACGTCATCACTGTATTATACGTCATCACTGTGTATTATACGTCATCACTGTGTATTATACGTCATCACTGTGTATTATACGTCATCACTGTGTATTATACGTCATCACTGTGTATTATTCGTCATCACTGTGTATTATACGTCATCACTGTGTATTATACGTCATCACTGTGTATTATACGTCATTACTGTGTATTATACGTCATCACTGTATTATACGTCATCACTGTGTATTATACGTCATCACTGTGTATTAGACGTCATCACTGTATATTAGACGTCATCACTGTGTATTATTCGTCATCACTGTGTATTATGCGTCATCACTGTGTATTATACGTCATCACTGTGTATTATACGTCATCACTGTGTATTATACGTCATCACTGTGTATTATGCGTCATCACTGTGTATTATTCGTCATCACTGTGTATTATACGTCATCACTGTGTATTATGCGTCATCACTGTGTATTATGCGTCATCACTGTGTATTATGCGTCATCACTGTGTATTATGCGTCATCACTGTGTATTATACGTCATCACTGTGTATTATTCGTCATCACTGTGTATTATACGTCATCACTGTGTATTATACGTCATCACTGTGTATTATACGTCATCACTGTGTATTATTCGTCATCACTGTGTATTATACGTCATCACTGTGTATTATACGTCATCACTGTGTATTATTCGTCATCACTGTGTATTATGCGTCATCACTGTGTATTATACGTCATCACTGTGTATTATACGTCATCACTGTGTATTATACGTCATCACTGTGTATTATTCGTCATCACTGTGTATTATTCGTCATCACTGTGTATTATGCGTCATCACTGTGTATTATTCGTCATCACTGTGTATTATGCGTCATCACTGTGTATTATACGTCATCACTGTGTATTATACGTCATCACTGTGTATTAGACGTCATCACTGTGTATTATACGTCATCACTGTATTATTCGTCATCACTGTATTATACGTCATCACTGTGTATTAGACGTCATCACTGTGTATTATACGTCATCACTGTGTATTATACGTCATCACTGTATTATACGTCATCACTGTGTATTATACGTCATCACTGTGTATTATACGTCATCACTGTGTATTATACGTCACAGGGTGATCCCCACGCGCTCTACGTGTCTGTTGTATAAGGTAGGTGAGGATTATCGTGTGATATTACTAGTTGTGTACTGTATGATATATGAGGGTATCAGGTGTTATATAGGGGTACATGTGATATTACTAGTCTGAGGTAATTATTATACTGTATGATATAATATATGAGGGGTATCAGGTGTTATATAGGGGTACATGTGATATTACTAGTCTGAGGTAATTATTATACTGTATGATATAATATATGAGGGGTATCAGGTGTTATATAGGGGTACATGTGATATTACTAGTCTGAGGTAATTATTGTACTGTATGATATATATGCGGGTATCAGGTATTATATAGGGGTACATGTGATATTACTATTCTGAGGTAATTATTATACTGTATGATATAATATATGAGGGGTATCAGGTGTTATATAGGGGTACATGTGATATTACTATTCTGAGGTAATTATTGTACTGTATGATATATGAGGGTATCAGGTGTTATATAGGGGTACATGTGATATTACTAGTCTGAGGTAATTATTATACTGTATGATATATGAGGGGTATCAGGTGTTATATAGGGGTATATGTGATATTACTATTCTGAGGTAATTATTATACTGTATGATATAATATATGAGGGGTATCAGGTGTTATATAGGGGTACATGTGATATTACTATTCTGAGGTAATTATTGTACTGTATGATATATGAGGGTATCAGGTATTATATAGGGGTACATGTGATATTACTATTCTGAGGTAATTATTATACTGTATGATATAATATATGAGGGGTATCAGGTGTTATATAGGGGTACATGTGATATTACTATTCTGAGGTAATAATGGTACTGTATGATATATGAGGGTATCAGGTGTTATATAGGGGTACATGTGATATTACTATTCTGAGGTAATTATTATACTGTATGATATAATATATGAGGGTATCAGGTGTTATATAGGGGTACATGTGATATTACTATTCTGAGGTAATTATTATACTGTATGATATAATATATGAGGGGTATCAGGTGTTATATAGGGGTACATGTGATATAACTATTCTGAGGTAATTATTGTACTGTATGATATATGAGGGTATCAGGTATTATATAGGGGTACATGTGATATTACTATTCTGAGGTAATTATTATACTGTATGATATAATATATGAGGGGTATCAGGTGTTATATAGGGGTACATGTGATATTACTATTCTGAGGTAATTATTGTACTGTATGATATATGAGGGTATCAGGTGTTATATAGGGGTACATGTGATATTACTATTCTGAGGTAATTATTGTACTGTATGATATGAGGGTATCAGGTATTATATAGGGGTACATGTGATATTACTATTCTGAGGTAATTATTATACTGTATGATATAATATATGAGGGGTATCAGGTGTTATATAGGGGTACATGTGATATAACTATTCTGAGGTAATTATTGTACTGTATGATATATGAGGGTATCAGGTATTATATAGGGGTACATGTGATATTACTATTCTGAGGTAATTATTATACTGTATGATATAATATATGAGGGGTATCAGGTATTATATAGGGGTACATGTGATATTACTATTCTGAGGTAATTATTATACTGTATGATATAATATATGAGGGGTATCAGGTGTTATATAGGGGTACATGTGATATTACTATTCTGAGGTAATTATTGTACTGTATGATATATGAGGGGTATCAGGTGTTATATAGGGGTACATGTGATATTACTATTCTGAGGTAATTATTGTACTGTATGATATATATGCGGGTATCAGGTATTATATAGGGGTACATGTGATATTACTATTCTGAGGTAATTATTATACTGTATGATATAATATATGAGGGGTATCAGTTATATAGGGGTACATGTGATATAACTATTCTGAGGTAATTATTGTACTGTATGATATATGAGGGTATCAGGTATTATATAGGGGTACATGTGATATTACTATTCTGAGGTAATTATTATACTGTATGATATAATATATGAGGGGTATCAGGTATTATATAGGGGTACATGTGATATTACTATTCTGAGGTAATTATTATACTGTATGATATAATATATGAGGGGTATCAGGTGTTATATAGGAGTACATGTGATATTACTATTCTGAGGTAATTATTGTACTGTATGATATATGAGGGGTATCAGGTGTTATATAGGGGTACATGTGATATTACTATTCTGAGGTAATTATTATACTGTATGATATAATATATGAGGGGTATCAGGTGTTATATAGGAGTACATGTGATATTACTATTCTGAGGTAATTATTGTACTGTATGATATATGAGGGGTATCAGGTGTTATATAGGGGTACTGTTGTGAATTCTGTGGCTGAATTCACTCCTGTGGTCACAAGTGGTACTGCAGCTTCTGAGCTTCCTCCCTCAGGTGTTCTGGTGAGCTCGTTAACTGCTTCATTACTTAACTCCGCCTGATGCTGCTATCCTTGCTCCTTGTCAATGTTTCAGTGTTGGATCTGAGCTTCTCCTGATTGTTCCTGTGACCTGCTGCTCTTTATAGCTAAGTGCTTTTTGCTTTTTTGTTGCTTTTTTTCTGTCCAGCTTGTCTTTTGTTTTGCTGGAAGCTCTGAGACGCAAAGGGTGTACCGCCGTGCCGTTAGTTCGGCACGGTAGGTTTTTTTTGCCCCCTTTGCGTGGTTTTGCTTTAGGGTTTTTTGTAGACTGCAAAGTTCGCTTTACTATCCTCGCTCTGTCCTAGAATATCGGGCCTCACTTTGCTGAATCTATTTCATCCCTACGTTTTGTCTTTTCATCTTACTCACAGTCATTATATGTGGGGGGCTGCCTTTTCCTTTGGGGAATTTCTCTGGGGCAAGTCAGGCCTATTTTTCTATCTTCAGGCTAGCTAGTTTCTCAGGCTGTGCCGAGTTGCATAGGGAGCGTTAGGCGCAATCCACGGCTGCCTCTAGTGTGGTGTGTTAGGATTAGGGATTGCGGTCAGCAGAGTTTCCACGTCTCAGAGCTCGTTCTTTTGTTTTTGGGTATTTGTCAGATCACTGTGTGCGCTCTGATCGCTAAGCACACTGTTTCTGGATTGCCTTCATAACACCTGTCATTAGCAGACATAACAGGGTACATGTGATATTACTATTCTGAGGTAATTATTGTACTGTATGATATATATGCGGGTATCAGGTGTTATATAGGGGTACATGTGATATTACTATTCTGAGGTAATTATTGTACTGTATGATATATGATGGTATCAGGTATTATATAGGGGTACATGTGATATTACTATTCTGAGGTAATTATTATACTGTATGATATAATATATGAGGGGTATCAGGTGTTATATAGGGGTACATGTGATATTACTATTCTGAGATAATTATTGTACTGTATGATATATGAGGGTATCAGGTGTTATATAGGGGTACATGTGATATTACTATTCTGAGGTAATTATTGTACTGTATGATATATATGCGGGTATCAGGTATTATATAGGGGTACATGTGATATTACTATTCTGAGGTAATTATTATACTGTATGATATAATATATGAGGGGTATCAGGTGTTATATAGGGGTACATGTGATATTACTATTCTGAGGTAATTATTGTACTGTATGATATATATGAGGGGTATCAGGTGTTATATAGGGGTACATGTGATATTACTATTCTGAGGTAATTATTGTACTGTATGATATATGATGGTATCAGGTGTTATATAGGGGTACATGTGATATTACTATTCTGAGGTAATTATTATACTGTATGATGTAATATATGAGGGTATCAGGTATTATATAGGGGTACATGTGATATTACTATTCTGAGGTAATTATACTGTATGATATAATATATGAGGGGTATCAGGTATTATATAGGGGTACATGTGATATTACTATTCTGAGGTAATTATACTGTATGATATATGAGGGGTATCAGGTATTATATAGGGGTACATGTGATATTACTATTCTGAGGTAATTATTATACTGTATGATATAATATATGAGGGGTATCAGGTGTTATATAGGGGTACATGTGATATAACTATTCTGAGGTAATTATTGTACTGTATGATATGTGAGGGGTATCAGGTGTTATATAGGGGTACATGTGATATTACTATTCTGAGGTAATTATTGTACTGTATGATATGTGAGGGGTATCAGGTGTTATATAGGGGTACATGTGATATTACTATTCTGAGGTAATTATTATACTGTATGATGTAATATATGAGGGGTATCAGGTGTTATATAGGGGTACATGTGATATTACTATTCTGAGGTAATTATTGTACTGTATGATATATGAGGGTATCAGGTATTATATAGGGGTACATGTGATATTACTATTCTGAGGTAATTATTGTACTGTATGATATATGAGGGTATCAGGTATTATATAGGGGTACATGTGATATTACTATTCTGAGGTAATTATTGTACTGTACATGTGAGGGGTATCAGGTATTATATAGGGGTACATGTGATATTACTATTCTGAGGTAATTATTATACTGTATGATATATGAGGGGTATCAGGTGTTATATAGGGGTACATGTGATATTACTATTCTGAGGTAATTATTATACTGTATGATATAATATATGAGGGGTATCAGGTGTTATTTAGGGGTACATGTGATATTACTATTCTGAGGTAATTATTGTACTGTATGATATATGAGGGGTATCAGGTGTTATATAGGGGTACATGTGATATTACTATTCTGAGGTAATTATTGTACTGTATGATATATATGAGGGTATCAGGTGTTATATAGGGGTACATGTGATATTACTATTCTGAGGTAATTATTATACTGTATGATATATGAGGGGTATCAGGTGTTATATAGGGGTATATGTGATATTACTATTCTGAGATAATTATTGTACTGTATGATATATGAGGGTATCAGGTGTTATATAGGGGTACATGTGATATTACTATTCTGAGGTAATTATATTGTATGATATATATGAGGGTATCAGGTATTATATAGGGGTACATGTGATATTACTATTCTGAGGTAATTATACTGTATGATATAATATATGAGGGGTATCGGGTATTATATAGGGGTACATGTGATATAACTATTCTGAGGTAATTATACTGTACTAGATGGCAGCCCGATTCTAAAGAATCGGGAGTCTAGAATCCATATATACTTTATTTATTCAAATGTAAGAATAATACAATTAATAAATAATAGTAAGAAAGAACAAAAAATGGCTGCACTCACCAGCTCTTGACAATTCTTGTTATTTAATGTTCAGTTACACAGGATCCATGAACATGCTTATGAGGGGAGGGATGAAAGACATCAGACGACAACTTTGCCCAATGTGGCAAAGAAGAGGTTAATAAACGGCAGTCTCTCAGTATAACAGTCAGTGAATAATAGGCAGTATATGGAGAAAACACCAAACAAAAGTTCAAAATTGGTGTGAAAATGTCACTGAACCACTTCACAACTAAATATATATAGTTTTGGTAAATGGTATTATCATTTTTTTTACGAAATTCGGCAGGAGCTTGAAGAGCAACGTCACTGGGCCCGCCTCCACGCAGTAGAAACTTGCTGTGAGGTAAAAATTCAAAAATCACACCAAAATGGCGGGCGGAGTGTGTCACAGTACGGCACGTTTCTGATTGGTCGCTCGCAGCAGGCGGCAACCAATCAGACACTGGACACTGTTGACGTCACTTAGCTCCGGACATTAGCTCCGGACATTAGCTCCGGACAAAGCCACGGAAGTTGGCACAAATTGCAAGAAGTAGTATTCTAGGCAATTATATATTAGATGATATAATATATGAGGGGTATCAGGTGTTATATAAGGGTACATGTGATATTACTATTCTGAGGTAATTGTACTGTATGATATATATGAGGGTATCAGGTGCTATATAGGGGTATATGTGATATTACTATTCTGAGGTAATTATTGTACTGTATGATATACATGTGAGGGGTATCAGGTATTATATAGGGGTACATGTGATGGCGAATAAGCCTCCTTACCTTGACAAGCCAGAGCTGGTATGTCACTCTCCACAAGGAGAAACGATACCCCTTAGACCCCAGTCCAGAGCCTCTCACCGAGCCAAATCAGTTCTCACGCTTCGCACTGACGAGGGCCAACAGCCCGAAACACCGTGTCTGCAAATTGAGATACTGATTTGGCTTTAATCCCAAGTCATATTGCACGACTCGTTAAAGGGTTGATTGTGACTTGTAGGATCGCTGCTTCCAACAGGTGGCGCTATAGAGTTAAGTCCTCTTTTTCTCAGAAGATGCAATTTGCATACTATTCTGAGGTAATTATTATACTGTATGATATATGAGGGTATCAGGTGTTATATAGGGGTATATGTGATATTACTATTCTGAGGTAATTATTATACTGTATGATATATGAGGGTATCAGGTGTTATATAGGGGTATATGTGATATTACTATTCTGAGATAATTATTGTACTGTATGATATATGAGGGTATCAGGTATTATATAGGGGTACATGTGATATTACTATTCTGAGGTAATTATTATACTGTATGATATATGAGGGTATCAGGTGTTATATAGGGGTATATGTGATATTACTATTCTGAGGTAATTATTGTACTGTATGATATATATGAGGGTATCAGGTGTTATATAGGGGTACATGTGATATTACTATTCTGAGGTAATTATTATACTGTATGATATATGAGGGTATCAGGTGTTATATAGGGGTACATGTGATATTACTATTCTGAGATAATTATTGTACTGTATGATATATGAGGGTATCAGGTGTTATATAGGGGTACATGTGATATTACTATTCTGAGGTAATTATTGTACTGTATGATATATGAGGGGTATCAGTTATTATATAGGGGTACATGTGATATTACTCCATACAGTATAATAGACCCCATATATTAGTCCATACAGTATCATGGGCCCCATTTACTACTCCATACAGTATAATAGACCCCCATATATTAGTCCATACAGTATCATGGGCCCCATTTACTACTCCATACAGTATAATAGACCCCATATATTACTCCATACAGTATAATAGACCCCATATATTAGTCCATACAGTATAATAGACCCCATATATTACTCCATACAGTATAATAGACCCCATATATTAGTCCATACAGTATCATGGGCCCTATATAATGCACTTTGGTGTTCACTCCTCTGGTGTCCTCAGCGCCTTCTGACTGTGCGCAGAGGGGGCGCTATAGTGATGTCATCGCTCCCTCTGCACGGAGACATCACAGAGAGTCAGAAGATGCTGAGGAGACTGAAGTTCTGACAGCGGAGCAGCTGGCCCCTTCTGGGCACCATCCTACTCACGGACCCCATAGCTTGCATGTGTCCCTGACAGCGAGTGAGCCCACACTTCTGTCCAGCGCTTACCTGGGTGCAGTGGGTGGTGATGCCGGCCCCGGGTATCAGGACACTGTTATGGGGACCCTAAGGATAACGACTGTGTGTGGGAAGGAATGTGTCTGACCCTGATATCTAGGGGTTCTGTGGATAGCTGAGCTTGTTATGGGGGGCTGTATGGTTAGCAGTACTATAGTCAGAGCTGTGTTTGACCCTGTTATGGGGTGCTCTGTATAAAGTGCTCTCTTTATGACTGTGTCTGACTCCGTTATGGGGCTCATGGTTATAACTATGCTGCTGACATTGTTACAAGGTATGACACCATTGTGCAGTGTCCATGATGTCATCCAGAATACTCCTAAGTGTTACTGGCAGTACTCACTGAGACTGATGAAGATGTCCGCAGGATTGTCCTCCGCGCACACCAGACGAAATTCCTCTGGGAGGATTGAACTATGGCAGGCATCTTTGGCTGCTGCCTCCATGTCGTTCCCGAATCCGTCCAGGAAATGCTTCAACTTCAGCACTGAATCCAACATAAATGTGAACTCTCCGACCTGGAAACCAACAAGTGTCTACTATGTCATGCTATAATATCCAAGGTGTGTGTGTTACATCTATGTATACGAGCTCTGGCTCCCACTGTCTATAATGGTGTGCAGCGAAATACTGACCTGTATCTGTCGTGCTGGAGATCCAGGGAGCAGGAGAAGAAAGGCGCACAGCAGCAGCGTGGACCTCATGTTGCCTATAGGACCTTGTGTCTTCTCAGATCACTCCGATGAAAGTTACTTATAAACTGTTTAACCTGGAAGGCCATTCCATGTCACACAGATGAGGATGAGCCTATTAGGTGCTGATAAGAGTCTTCTCTGTCACTGCCACTCCACCTTCCACCACAATCCAAATAACAGGCAGAAGACGACAAAGGTCGCCACCTGTGCCTCTCCCCGGGACAGCTTCATTGCCCAACTAATTTCCTGAGCGATCCCTCAGTCTGCATGTGTGATCGGTCTTATTTCGCCACGTATTTACAGCAGGCATTGGTGAGGCTTGTATAATGTCCGTGTACACGTCTACTGGTATCTCATCACTATCCTCAGTCGTTATGTATATTATATGTATAATGGCCGTGTACACGTCTACTGGTATCTCATCGCTATCCTCAGTCGTTATGTATATTATATGTATAATGGCCGTGTACACGTCTACCGGTATCTCATCGCTGTCTTCAGTAGTTATGTATATTATATGTATAATGGCCGTGTACACGTCTACTGGTATCTCATCACTATCCTCAGTCGTTATGTATATTATATGTATAATGGTCATGTACACGTCTACTGGTATCTCATCGCTATCCTCAGTCGTTATGTATATTATATGTATAATGGCCGTGTACACGTCTACCGGTATCTCATCGCTATCCTCAGTAGTTATGTATATTATATGTAAAATGGTCATGTACACGTCTACCGGTATCTCATCTATCTCATCGCTATCCTCAGTCGTTATATTATATGTATAATGGCCGTGTACACGTCAACCGGTATCTCATCGCTATCCTCAGTCGTTATGTATACTATATGTATAATGGTCATACACACGTCTACCGGTATCTCATCGCTATCCTTAGTCGTTATGTATATTATATGTATAATGGTCATGTACACGTCTACCGGTATCTCATCGCTATCCTCAGTCGTTATGTATATTATATGTATAATGGTCATGTACACGTCTACCGGTATCTCATCGCTATCCTTAGTCATTATGTATATTATATGTATAATGGTCATGTACACGTCTACCGGTATCTCATCGGTGTCTTCAGTCGTTATGTATATTATATGTATAATGGTCATGTACACGTCTACCGGTATCTCATCGCTATCCTCGGTCGTTATGTATATTATATGTATAATGGTCATGCACACGTCTACCGGTATCTCATCGCTATCCTCAGTCTTTATGTATATTATATGTATAATAGCCGTGTACACGTCTACCGGTATCTCATCGCTATCCTCAGTCTTTATGTATATTATATGTATAATGGCCGTGTACACGTCTACCGGTATCTCATCGCTATCCTCACTCGTTATGTATATTATATGTAAAATGGTCATGTACACGTCTACCGGTATCTCATCGCTATCCTTAGTCGTTATGTATATTATATGTATAATGGTCATGCACACGTCTACCGGTATCTCATCGGTGTCTTCAGTCGTTATGTATATTATATGTATAATGGTCATGTACACGTCTACCGGTATCTCATCGCTATCCTCGGTCGTTATGTATATTATATATATATAATGGTCATGCACACGTCTACCGGTATCTCATCGCTATCCTCGGTCGTTATGTATATTATATGTATAATGGTCATGTACACGTCTACCGGTATCTCATCGCTATCCTCACTCGTTATGTATATTATATGTAAAATGGTCATGTACACGTCTACCGGTATCTCATCGCTATCCTTAGTCGTTATGTATATTATATGTATAATGGTCATGTACACGTCTACCGGTATCTCATCGCTATCCTCGGTCGTTATGTATATTATATATATATAATGGTCATGCACACGTCTACCGGTATCTCATCGCTATCCTCAGTCGTTATGTATAATGGTCATGCACACGTCTACCGGTATCTCATCGCTATCCTCAGTCTTTATGTATATTATATGTATAATAGCCATGTACACGTCTACCGGTATCTCATCGCTATCCTCAGTCTTTATGTATATTATATGTATAATGGTCATGTACACGTCTACCGGTATCTCATCGCTATCCTCAGTCGTTATGTATATTATATGTATAATAGCCGTGTACACGTCTACCGGTATCTCATCGCTATCCTCAGTCTTTATGTATATTATATGTATAATGGCCGTGTACACGTCTACCGGTATCTCATCGCTATCCTCAGTCGTTATGTATAATGGTCGTGTACACGTCTACCGGTATCTCATCGCTATCCTCAGTCGTTATGTATATTATATGCATAATGGCCGTGTACACGTCTACCGGTATCTCATCGCTATCCTCGGTCGTTATGTATAATGGCCGTGTACACGTCTACTGGTATCTCATCGCTATCCTCAGTCGTTATGTATATTATATGTATAATGGTCATGCACACGTCTACCGGTATCTCATCGCTGTCTTCAGTCGTTATGTATATTATATGTATAATGGTCATGTACACGTCTACCGGTATCTCATCGCTATCCTCGGTCGTTATGTATAATGGTCATGCACACGTCTACCGGTATCTCATCGCTATCCTCAGTCTTTATGTATATTATATGTATAATGGCCGTGTACACGTCTACCAGTATCTCATCGCTATCCTCAGTCGTTATGTATATTATATGTATAATGGCCGTGTACACGTCTACCGGTATCTCATCGCTATCCTCAGTCGTTATGTATATTATATGCATAATGGCTGTGTACACGTCTACCGGTATCTCATCACTATCCTCAGTCGTTATCTATGTCATATGTATAATGGCCATGTACACGTCTACCGGTATCTCATCACTATCCTCAGTCGTTATGTATAATGGTCGTGTACACGTCTACCGGTATCTCATCGCTATCCTCAGTCGTTATGTATATTATATGTATAATAGCCGTGTACACGTCTACCGGTATCTCATCGCTATCCTCAGTCGTTATGTATATTATATGTATAATGGCCATGTACACGTCTACTGGTATCTCATCGCTATCCTCAGTCGTTATCTATATCATATGTATGATGGCCATGTACACGTCTACTGGTATCTCATCGCTATCCTCAGTCGTTATGTATATTATATGTATAATGGCCGTGTACACGTCTACCGGTATCTCATCGCTATCCTCAGTCGTTATGTATATTATATGTAAAATGGTCGTGTACACGTCTACCGGTATCTCATCGCTATCCTCAGTCTTTATGTATATTATATGTATAATGGTCGTGTACACGTCTACCGGTATCTCATCGCTATCCTCAGTCGTTATGTATATTATATGTATAATGGCCGTGTACACGTCTACCGGTATCTCATCGCTATCCTCAGTCTTTATGTATATTATATGTATAATGGCCGTGTACACGTCTACCAGTATCTCATCGCTATCCTCAGTCGTTATGTATATTATATGCATAATGGCCGTGTACACGTCTACCGGTATCTCATCACTATCCTCAGTCGTTATCTATATCATATGTATAATGGCCATGTACACGTCTACCGGTATCTCATCACTATCCTCAGTCGTTATGTATAATGGTCGTGTACACGTCTACCGGTATCTCATCGCTATCCTCAGTCGTTATGTATATTATATGCATAATGGCCGTGTACACGTCTACTGGTATCTCATCGCTGTCTTCAGTCGTTATGTATATTATATGTATAATGGTCATGCACACGTCTACCGGTATCTCATCGCTATCCTCAGTCGTTATGTATATTATATGTATAATGGTCATGTACACGTCTACCGGTATCTCATCGCTATCCTCGGTCGTTATGTATAATGGTCATGTACACGTCTACCGGTATCTCATCGCTGTCTTCAGTCGTTATGTATATTATATGTATAATGGTCATGTACACGTCGACCGGTATCTCATCGCTATCCTCAGTCGTTATGTATATTATATGTATAATGGTCATGCACACGTCTACCGGTATCTCATCGCTATCCTCAGTCTTTATGTATATTATATGTATAATGGTCATGTACACGTTTACCGGTATCTCATCGCTATCCTCAGTCGTTATGTATATTATATGCATAATGGCCGTGTACACGTCTACCGGTATCTCATCGCTATCCTCAGTCTTTATGTATATTATATGTATAATGGCCGTGTACACGTCTACCGGTATCTCATCGCTATCCTCAGTCGTTATGTATATTATATGTATAATGGCCGTGTACACGTCTACCGGTATCTCATCGCTGTCTTCAGTCGTTATGTATATTATATGTATAATGGTCATGCACACGTCTACCGGTATCTCATCGCTATCCTCGGTCGTTATGTATAATGGTCATGTACACGTCTACCGGTATCTCATCGCTGTCTTCAGTCGTTATGTATATTATATGTATAATGGTCATGTACACGTCGACCGGTATCTCATCGCTATCCTCAGTCGTTATGTATATTATATGTATAATGGTCATGCACACGTCTACCGGTATCTCATCGCTATCCTCAGTCTTTATGTATATTATATGTATAATGGTCATGCACACGTCTACCGGTATCTCATCGCTATCCTCAGTCTTTATGTATATTATATGTATAATGGCCGTGTACACGTCTACCGGTATCTCATCGCTATCCTCAGTCGTTATGTATAATGGTCGTGTACACGTCTACTGGTATCTCATCGCTATCCTCAGTCGTTATCTATATCATATGTATAATGGCCATGTACACGTCTACTGGTATCTCATCGCTATCCTCAGTCGTTATCTATATCATATGTATAATGGCCGTGTACACGTCTACCGGTATCTCATCGCTATCCTCGGTCGTTATGTATATTATATGTATAATGGTCATGTACACGTCTACTGGTATCTCATCGCTATCCTCAGTCGTTATCTATATCATATGTATAATGGTCATGTACACGTCTACCCGTATCTCATCGCTATCCTCAGTCGTTATGTATATTATATGTATAATGGTCATGTACACGTCTACTGGTATCTCATCGCTATCCTCAGTCGTTATCTATATCATATGTATAATGGCCATGTACACGTCTACCGGTATCTCATCGCTATCCTCAGTCGTTATGTATATTATATACATAATGGCCGTGTACACGTCTACCGGTATCTCATCGCTATCCTCGGTCGTTATGTATAATGGCCGTGTACACGTCTACCGGTATCTCATCGCTATCCTCAGTCGTTATGTATATTATATGCATAATGGCCGTGTACACGTCTACTGGTATCTCATCGCTATCCTCAGTCGTTATGTATATTATATGTATAATGGTCGTGTACACGTCTACTGGTATCTCATCGCTATCCTCACTCGTTATGTATATTATATGTATAATGGTCATGTACACTTCTACCGGTATCTCATCGCTATCCTCAGTCGTTATGTATATTATATGTATAATGGTCATGCACACGTCTACCGGTATCTCATCGCTATCCTCAGTCGTTATGTATATTATATGTATAATGGTCATGTACACGTCTACCGGTATCTCATCGCTATCCTCAGTCGTTATGTATATTATATGTATAATGGTCATGCACACGTCTACCGGTATCTCATCGCTATCCTCAGTCGTTATGTATATTATATGTATAATGGTCATGCACACGTCTACCGGTATCTCATCGCTATCCTCAGTCGTTATGTATATTATATGTATAATGGTCATGTACACGTCTACCGGTATCTCATCGCTATCCTCAGTCGTTATGTATATTATATGTATAATGGTCATGCACACGTCTACCGGTATCTCATCGCTGTCTTCAGTCGTTATGTATATTATATGTATAATGGTCATGCACACGTCTACCGGTATCTCATCGCTATCCTCGGTCGTTATGTATAATGGTCATGTACACGTCTACCCGTATCTCATCGCTATCCTCAGTCGTTATGTATATTATATGTATAATGGTCATGCACACGTCTACCGGTATCTCATCGCTATCCTCACTCGTTATGTATATTATATGTATAATGGTCATGTACACGTCTACCGGTATCTCATCGCTATCCTCAGTCGTTATGTATATTATATGTATAATGGTCATGCACACGTCTACCGGTATCTCATCGCTGTCTTCAGTCGTTATGTATATTATATGTATAATGGTCATGCACACGTGTACCGGTATCTCATCGCTATCCTCAGTCTTTATGTATATTATATGTATAATGGTCATGCACACGTCTACCGGTATCTCATCGCTATCCTCGGTCGTTATGTATAATGGTCATGTACACGTCTACCCGTATCTCATCGCTATCCTCAGTCGTTATGTATATTATATGTATAATGGTCATGCACACGTCTACCGGTATCTCATCGCTATCCTCGGTCGTTATGTATAATGGTCATGTACACGTCTACCCGTATCTCATCGCTATCCTCAGTCGTTATGTATATTATATGTATAATGGTCATGCACACGTCTACCGGTATCTCATCGCTATCCTCGGTCGTTATGTATATTATATGTATAATGGTCATGCACACGTCTACCCGTATCTCATCGCTCCCTCAGTCGTTATGTATATTATATGTATAATGGTCATGCACACGTCTACCGGTATCTCATCGCTATCCTCAGTCGTTATGTATATTATATGTATAATGGTCATGCACACGTCTACCGGTATCTCATCGCTCCCTCAGTCGTTATGTATATTATATGTATAATGGTCATGCACACGTCTACCGGTATCTCATCGCTATCCTCGGTCGTTATGTATATTATATGTATAATGGTCATGTACACGTCTACCGGTATCTCATCGCTATCCTCAGTCGTTATGTATATTATATGTATAATGGTCATGCACACGTCTACCGGTATCTCATCGCTATCCTCAGTCGTTATATTATATGTATAATGGTCATGTACACGTCTACTGGTATCTCATCGCTGTCCTCACTCGTTATGTATATTATACAGTTAGGTCCATATATATTTGGACAGAGACAACATTTTTCTAATTTTGGTTATAGTCATTACCACAATGAATTTTAAACAAAACAATTCAGATGCAGTTGAAGTTCAGACTTTCAGCTTTCATTTGAGGGTATTCACATTAAAATTGGATGAAGGGTTTAGGAGTTTCAGCTCCGTAACATGTACCACCCTGTTTTTAAAGGGACCAAAAGTAATTGGACAATTGACTCCAAGGCTATTTCATGGACAGGTGTGGGCAATCCCTTCATTATGTCATTCTCAATTAAGCAGATAAAAGGCCTGGAGTTGATTTGAGGTGTGGTGCTGCATTTGGAAGGTTTTCCTGTGAAGTAAACATGTGGTCAAAGGAGCTCTCCATGCAGGTGAAACAAGCCATCCTTAAGCTGCGAAAACAGAAAAAACCCATCCGAGAAGTTGCTACAATATTAGGAGTGGCAAAATCTACAGTTTGGTACATCCTGAGAAAGAAAGAAAGCACTGCTGAACTCATCAATGCAAAAGACCTGGGCGCCCACAGAAGACAACAGTGGTGGATGATCGCAGAATAATCTCCATGGTGAAGAGAAACCCCTTCACAACAGCCGACCAAGTGACCAACACTCTCCAGGAGGTCGGCGTATCAATATCCAAATCTACCATAAAGAGAAGACTGCATGAAAGTAACTACAGAGGGTTCACTGCACGGTGCAGCCACTCATAAGCATCAAGAAGAAAAAGGCTAGACTGGACTTTGCTAAAAAACATATAAAAAAGCCGCACAGTTCTGGAAGAACATTCTTTGGACACATGAAACCAACATCAACCTCTACCAGAATGATGGAAAGAGGAAAGTATGGTGAAGGCGTGGTACAGCTCATGATCCAAAGCACACCACATCATCTGTAAAACACGGCGGACGCAGTGTGATGGCGCGGGCATGCATGGCTGCCAGTGGCACTGGGTCACTAGTGTTTATTGATGATGTGACACAGGACAGAAGCAGCTGAATGAATTCTGAGGTATTCAGAGCCGCCATACTGTGTGCTCAGATCCAGCCAAATGCAGCCAAACTGATTGGTCGTCGTTTCATACTACAGAAGGACAATGACCCAAAACATAAAACCAAAGCAACCCAGGAGATTATTAAAGCAAAAAAGTGGAATATTCTTGAATGGCCAAGTCAGTCACCTGATCTCAGCCCAATTGAGCAGCATTTCACTTGTTAAAGACTAAACTTCAGACAGAAAGGCCACAAACAAACAGCAACTGAAAACCACCGCAGTGAAGGCCTGGCAGAGCATCAAAAAGGAGGAAACACAGCGTCTGGTGATGTCCATGAGTTCACGACTTCAGGCAGTTATTGCCAACAAAGGGTTTTCAACCCAAGTACTAAAAATGAACATTTAATTTAAAATTATTGACTCTGTCCAATTACTTTTGGTCCCTTTAAAAACAGGGTGGCACATGTTAAGGAGCTGAAACTCCTAAACCCTTCATCCAAATTTAATGTGGATACCCTCAAATGAAAGCTGAGAGTTTGAACTTCAACTGCACCAGAATTGTTTTGTTTAAAATGCATTGTGGTAATGTCTATAACCAAAATTAGAAAAATGTTGTCTCTGTCCAAATATATATGGACCTAACTGTATGTATAATGGTCATGCACACGTCTACCGGTATCTCATCGCTATCCTCAGTCGTTATGTATACTATATGTATAATGGTCGTGTGCACGTCTACCGGTATCTCATCGC
Source organism: Ranitomeya imitator (assembly GCF_032444005.1). Classification (NCBI taxonomy): domain Eukaryota; kingdom Metazoa; phylum Chordata; class Amphibia; order Anura; family Dendrobatidae; genus Ranitomeya; species Ranitomeya imitator. The sequence goes on from NC_091291.1 coordinate 1,341,349, forward strand.
TGTCCTTAGTCGTTATGTATATTATATGTATAATGGTCATACACACGTCTACCGGTATCTCATCACTATCCTCAGTCGTTATGTATATTATATGTATAATGGTCATGCACACGTCTACCGGTATCTCATCGCTATCCTCAGTCGTTATGTATACTATATGTATAATGGTCATGTACACGTCTACCGGTATCTCAATGCTATCCTCAGTCGTTATGTATATTATATGTATAATGGTCATGCACACGTCTACCGGTATCTCATCGCTATCCTCAGTCGTTATGTATATTATATGTATAATGGTCATGTACACGTCTACCGGTATCTCATCGCTATCCTCAGTCGTTATGTATATTATATGTATAATGGTCATGCACACGTCTACCGGTATCTCATCGCTATCCTCAGTCGTTATGTATATTATATGTATAATGGTCATGTACACGTCTACCGGTATCTCATCGCTATCCTCAGTCGTTATGTATATTATATGTATAATGGTCATGTACACGTCTACCGGTATCTCAATGCTATCCTCAGTCGTTATGTATATTGTATGTATAATGGTCATGTACACGTCTACCGGTATCTCATCGCTATCCTCACTCTTTATGTATATTAAACCAGGGGCTGGCGAGGCTTGTATAATGGCCGTGTACCCTTCTATCAGTATCTCATCACTATCCTAAGTGGTTATGTATATTGCACCAGGGTCTTATGACACTTGAGGGTTCCTTCCTGGAAGTTGGGTCCTAGATTTATTGGCCCCTGTAATATAACCGCCATCAATAACCCAGCAGCATTTTGTCTTGAGCTACCCCAGGCCCTTTAGATCCACAAAGTCTTTCACAGGTCTCTGCTCAAGAAATATGTGGAACCTTTTGAGTCCTCACCCCAACCGCCACCACCAATAATGGTTGATGGAAATCTAGAGTTTCAGATTTCGAGGATTGTAGATTCTTGCCTCCAACTTCGTTTCCTACAATGCTTGGTGCACTGGAAGGGTTATGACCCAGAGGAAAGGATGTGGGTTTCAGCATCAGAGGTGAATGCCCCCAGGGTGGTTCTTTCATTCCACACCTCTTACCCTGAGAAACCTGGTCCTGAGTGTCCGGAGGCCACTCGTAGAAGGGGGGGGGGGGGGTACTGTCACGGGTGTGTCAAATGCTACAGACAGTCGCTCTGCATTGGGCTGCAGAAGGTCTCTGCGTTTGGCATTGCAGACGCCTTCTTAATCCTGACTTTTGGAACCAGTGGCAACCTTCCTTCGGCTCTAATTGACAAACTTGGCCCAGGGAGACGCCGCTGATATTCACATTTTCCCTTGTGAAGGCTTGGAGCTATAGCAGTCGCGGCTAAAGGCCCCTTCACATTAAGCGACGCTGCAGCGATACCGACAACGATCCGGATCGCTGCAGCGTCGCTGTTTGGTCGCTGGAGAGCTGTCACACAGACAGTTCTCCAGCGACCAACGATCCCAAAGTCTCCGGGTAACCAGGGTAAACATCGGGTTACTAAGCGCAGGGCCGCGCTTAGTAACCCAATGTTTACCCTGGTTACCAGCGTACAAGTAAAAAAAACCAAACACTACATACTTACCTAACGCTGTCTGTCCCCGGCGCTGTGCTTCTCTGCACTCCTCCTGTACTGGCTGTGAGCACAGCGGCCGGAAAGCAGAGCGGTGACGTCACCGCTCTGCTTTCCGGCTGACCGACGCTCACAGCCAATACAGGAGGAGTGCAGAGCACAGCGCCGGGGACAGATAGCGTTAGGCAAGTATGTACTGTTTGTTTGTTTTTTTACTTTTACGCTGGTAACCAGGGTAAACATCGGGTTACTAAGCGCGGCCCTGCGCTTAGTTACCCGATGTTTACCCTGGTTACCAGTGAAGACATCGCTGCATCGGTGTCACACACGCCGATCCAGCGATGTCCACGGGAGATCCAGCGACGAAATAAAGTTCTGGACTTTGTTCAGCGACCAACGATCTCCCAGCAGGGGCCTGATCATTGGTCGCTGTCACACAGAACGATATCCTTAACGATATCGTTGCTACGTCACAAAAAGCAACGATATCAATAACGATATCGTTATGTGTGAAGGTATCTTTACTTCCTCTCTGGTGGTTTTGGAGGACGTTTGGTGTCAATTGTCTGGGTCTGCTCAAGATACGTTGCTTCCTTGTTTGTCTTCTGACTTTTTAGTGTACATTCGGGACTGACCAGTGCTCACCCCCCATCCCTATTCAGAGTCTAGCTCTAGGGATATACAGGGCTTAGGTTCCTGCTCGGCGATTGGTGTGGAACCAATTTAGGGACAGTAGGGGAGGAGGGATGCTATTAGATCTGCCTAGGGGTCTCCATTTCCCTTTCCCTAGCGTTTGGGCTTCCTTCCCCTCATGTTGCACTTAGTCTTCCCACACTGTGCATGACACCACTGCGGTTTTCATGTTAACTTCAGTAGGGACATGCTGTGGCTTCATGTTATATTCTGGGGGCACAGTGGCGTCATGCTATATTATTATTATTATTTATTATTATAGCGCCATTTATTCCATGGCGCTTTACATGTGAGGAGGGGTATACATAATAAAACAAGTACAATAATCTTGAAAAATACAAGTCACAACTGGTACAGGAGGAGAGAGGACCCTGCCCGCGAGGGCTCACAATCTACAAGGGATGGGTGAGGATACAGTAGGTGAGGGTAGAGCTGGCCGTGCAGCGGTTTGGTCAATCGGTGGTTACTGCAGGTTGTAGGCTTGTCGGAAGAGGTGGGTCTTCAGGTTCTATATTGATGGAGCTCAGTGGCTTCATGTCATTTGGGTGTGTTCATTGTGGCTTCACATTATATCAAGGGAGGGCATGTGACACTGTGGCTTCATGGTATATTCATGAAGTTTGGGTTGGCACTGTGGTGTTATATTTAAGGGCTTCTATTGAGAAATTGAATGTATATATTTCAATAATAATAATAATCTTTATTTTTATATAGCGCTAACATATTCCGCAGCGCTTTACAGTTTGCACACATTATCATCACTGTCCCCGTTGGGGCTCACAATCTAAATTCCCTATCAGTATGTCTTTGGAATGTGGGAGGAAACCGGAGAACCCAGAGGAAACCCACGCAAACACAGGGAGAACGTACAAACTCTTTGCAGATGTTGTCCAAGGTGGGATTAGAACCCAGGACTCCAGCGCTGCAAGGCTGCTGTGCTATCCTCATCAGTAATCAGGCCTTAGTATAAAAAAAGACTAAAGACTTGAATCCAGCAGTGATGTGTAGATACTATGTGTTGTGTTTTTGATAGACTGCAAGAGGAAAGCCTGGAGGTAATATATTGAAATATAGCTAAAAATTTTTGGAAACTCTGCCAATATGGGGTGCCTTATCATGTATATTATATACATAGTAACATAGTAACATAGTTAGTAAGGCCGAAAAAAGACATTTGTCCATCCAGTTCAGCCTATATTCCATCATAATAAATCCCCAGATCTACGTCCTTCTACAGAACCTAATAATTGTATGATACAATATTGTTCTGCTCCAGGAAGACATCCAGGCCTCTCTTGAACCCCTCGACTGAGTTCGCCATCACCACCTCCTCAGGCAAGCAATTCCAGATTCTCACTGCCCTAACAGTAAAGAATCCTCTTCTATGTTGGTGGAAAAACCTTCTCTCCTCCAGACGCAAAGAATGCCCCCTTGTGCCCGTCACCTTCCTTGGTATAAACAGATCCTCAGCGAGATATTTGTATTGTCCCCTTATATACTTATACATGGTTATTAGATCGCCCCTCAGTCGTCTTTTTTCTAGACTAAATAATCCTAATTTCGCTAATCTATCTGGGTATTGTAGTTCTCCCATCCCCTTTATTAATTTTGTTGCCCTCCTTTGTACTCTCTCTAGTTCCATTATATCCTTCCTGAGCACCGGTGCCCAAAACTGGACTCAGTACTCCATGTGCGGTCTAACTAGGGATTTGTACAGAGGCAGTATAATGCTCTCATCATGCGTATCCAGACCTCTTTTTAATGCACCCCATGATCCTGTTTGCCTTGGCAGCTGCTGCCTGGCACTGGCTGCTCCAGGTAAGTTTATCATTAACTAGGATCCCCAAGTCCTTCTCCCTGTCAGATTTACCCAGTGGTTTCCCATTCAGTGTGTAATGGTGATATTGATTCCTTCTTCCCATGTGTATAACCTTACATTTATCATTGTTAAACCTCATCTCCCACCTTTCAGCCCAAGTTTCCAACTTATCCAGATCCATCTGTAGCAGAATACTATCTTCTCTTGTATTAACTGCTTTACATAGTTTTGTATCATCTGCAAATATCGATATTTTACTGTGTAAACCTTCTACCAGATCATTAATGAATATGTTGAAGAGAACAGGTCCCAATACTGACCCCTGCGGTACCCCACTGGTCACAGAGACCCAGTTAGAGACTATACCATTTATAACCACCCTCTGCTTTCTATCACTAAGCCAGTTACTAACCCATTTACACACATTTTCCCCCAGACCAAGCATTCTCATTTTGTGTACCAACCTCTTGTGCGGCACGGTATCAAACGCTTTGGAAAAATCGAGATATACCACGTCCAATGACTCACCGTGGTCCAGCCTATAGCTTACCTCTTCATAAAAACTGATTAGATTGGTTTGACAGGAGCGATTTCTCATAAACCCATGCTGATATGGAGTTACACAGTTATTCTCATTGAGATAATCCAGAATAACATCCCTCAGAAACCCTTCAAATATTTTACCAACAATAGAGGTTAGACTTACTGGCCTATAATTTCCAGGTTCACTTTTAGAGCCCTTTTTGAATATTGGCACCACATTTGCTATGCGCCAGTCCTGCGGAACAGATCCTGTCGCTATAGAGTCCCTAAAAATAAGAAATAATGGTTTATCTATTACATTACTTAGTTCTCTTAGTACTCGTGGGTGTATGCCATCCGGACCCGGAGATTTATCTATTTTAATCTTATTTAGCCGGTTTCGCACCTCTTCTTGGGTTAGATTGGTGACCCTTAATATAGGGTTTTCATTGTTTCTTGGGATTTCACCTAGCATTTCATTTTCCACCGTGAATACCGTGGAGAAGAAGGTGTTTAATATGTTAGCTTTTTCCTCGTCATCTACAACCATTCTTTCCTCACTATTTTTTAAGGGGCCTACATTTTCAGTTTTTATTCTTTTACTATTGATATAGTTGAAGAACAGTTTGGGATTAGTTTTACTCTCCTTAGCAATGTGCTTCTCTGTTTCCTTTTTGGCAGCTTTAATTAGTTTTTTAGATAAAGTATTTTTCTCCCTATAGTTTTTTAGAGCTTCAATGGTGCCATCCTGCTTTAGTAGTGCAAATGCTTTCTTTTTACTGTTAATTGCCTGTCTTACTTCTTTGTTTAGCCACATTGGGTTTTTCCTATTTCTAGTCCTTTTATTCCCACAAGGTATAAACCGCTTACACTGCCTATTTAGGATGTTCTTAAACATTTCCCATTTATTATCTGTATTCTTATTTCTGAGGATATTGTCCCAGTCTACCAGATTAAGGGCATCTCTAAGCTGGTCAAACTTTGCCTTCCTAAAGTTCAATGTTTTTGTGACTCCCTGACAAGTCCCCCTAGTGAAAGACAGGTGAAACTGCACAATATTGTGGTCGCTATTTCCTAAATGCCCGACCACCTGCAGATTTGTTATTCTGTCAGGTCTATTAGATAGTATTAGGTCTAAAAGTGCTGCTCCTCTGGTTGGATTCTGCACCAATTGTGAAAGATAATTTTTCTTGGTTATTAGCAGAAACCTGTTGCCTTTATGGGTTTCACAGGTTTCTGTTTCCCAGTTAATATCCGGGTAGTTAAAGTCCCCCATAACCAGGACCTCATTATGGGTTGCAGCTTCATCTATCTGCTTTAGAAGTAGACTTTCCATGGTTTCTGTTATATTTGGGGGTTTGTAACAGACCCCAATGAGAATTTTGTTACCATTTTTCCCTCCATGAATTTCAACCCATATGGACTCGACATCCTCATTCCCTTCGCTAATATCCTCCCTTAAAGTGGACTTTAGACAAGACTTTACATAGAGACAAACCCCTCCTCCTCTCCGATTTTTACGATCCTTTCTAAACAGACTGTAACCCTGTAAGTTAACTGCCCAGTCATAGCTTTCATCTAACCATGTCTCGGTTATTCCCACTATGTCAAAGTTACCTGTAGATATTTCTGCTTCTAGTTCTTCCATCTTGTTTGTCAGGCTTCTGGCGTTTGCGAGCATGCAGTTTAGAGGATTTTGTTTTGTTCCAATCTCCTCACTGTGGATTGTTTTAGAAATGTTCTTACCTCCCTTCTGAGTATGTTTTCCTGGGTCGTCTTTGTTCGAGTCTAATGTTTTTCTTCCCGTCCCCTCTTCTTCTAGTTTAACGCCCTCCTGATGAGTGTAGCGAGTCTTCTGGCGAATGTGTGTTTCCCAGGTTTGTTGAGGTGTAGTCCGTCTCTGGCGAGGAGTCCATCATACCAGTAATTCACACCGTGGTCCAGGAATCCAAATCCTTGTTGTCTGCACCATCGTCTTAGCCAGTTGTTTGCATCAAGGATCCTGTTCCATCTCCTGGTGCCATGCCCGTCTACTGGAAGGATAGAAGAAAAAACTACCTGTGCATCCAGTTCCTTTACTTTCTTCCCCAACTCTTCAAAGTCCTTGCAGATTGTCGGTAGGTCCTTCCTTGCCGTGTCATTGGTGCCAACATGTATCAGAAGAAATGGGTGGACGTCCTTGGAGCTGAAGAGCTTTGGTATCCTATCGGTCACATCCTTGATCATCGCACCTGGAAGGCAGCATACTTCTCTTGCAGTTATGTCCGGTCTGCAGATGGCTGCTTCGGTGCCTCTCAGTAGTGAGTCTCCCACCACCACCACTCTTCGTTGCTTCTTGGCTGTACTTTTTGCTGTCACTTGTTGCTGTGTGCCCTTTTCTTTTTTGCTTGCTGGTATATATATGTATTTTTGATACATTTTGCAGAGCTTATATAGCTACGACAGGGCCCAGCATTATCTAACAATCACATTATCGCCACGGCTGGAGTAGTATGTGGCACTGCTTGCTCATGTGTTGCATGTGCGATCGCCATCATAGACTGTAGTGATCCTGACCGTCGGCTCTCTGGCTCTGCAGCCACATGATTCCTGTGTATCTGCAAAGTCCTTTCTAATCGTGGGCCACTCAATGTCTGCAAGTTATTCATTAGATCCAGCAATTGGTTGTACCTGAAAATATTACTTCCTGTATCTCATTCCGGGTGTGGATGACTTTTCGAGCTTTCCTTGATTTGTCCTGCCCTGTCCTCCATCACTTCATTACTAGAGTGTACAGTTAGATGAATAGAAGCGACTCTTTAGATCTGTACATGGTTGTTGGTGGTCAAGACAAAATGACTGACTTTACTTGACTTAGAATTAGCTTTCAGTTATAATTCCCTAGCCCCTATCTATAAATTCTGGCCCAGACAGAGAGGCTTGTTGATGCCCTTTCCAACATTCAGGTACAGGGGCACATGGGTCACTGACATGTTGTTGCGTATACTACGGCACTGCATGCCATCATTAGTTTTATAGCATGATTAGTCTCCTGAACGCTCCATATTCCCGCTGTGTGACATATGTTGTGTTATACACACTGTGTTCACTATCTCGTCTAGTCAAGGTCATGGTGATTAGGAAGTGCAAAGTATAGATTCTTGTCCTAAACGCAATGTACACAACAGCTTGTGTGTCAGTCGGTGCATGGAAGGGTTTGGTCTTGTGAATGATCCGTCATCACATCATGGGAACATGCGGCCATGACACCAATCAGGAAAGGTATGTATTCTGTATGTACTGATGATTGCACTAGACACCATGGAGCACGCAACCATCACACCAATCAGGAAGGTGATGCATTTTGTCTCTTACACATAAACATACTAGATACAATTGAGCTTGCAGCCATCATATCGTTCAGCAATGAGACTTGTTCTGTATCTAGAGAAGACTGTACTAAACACTATATGAGCATGTGGCCATCATAACGATCAGGAAAGACGTGTTCTATATATATGACTATGCTAGACGCCAGGAGAGCACATGGGCATCATACCGGTAAAGAGAAGTGTTCTGTTTCTAGAGAAGACTGTTGTTGTGAATTCTGCTCTTGGGTTCCCTCCAGTGGTTGTTGGTGGGAATGCTGTTGTCTCTGACTCACAGTCCTGGCCAGGTGTATCGGATAATTACAATTCTGACTGGGATATTTAGGTGTGCTGAATCCTTTAGCCCTTGCCAGTTGTCAATGTTTCTTTGGAAGTGTTGGAACTCTGCCTGGCCTCTCCTACTTATCTGCCAGTTCTGCAAAGCTAAGTGTCTGTTTCTTTTCCTGTGGCACACATGCAGTGTGCTTATTTTCAGTACTGTTCGTTTGTTTTTCTTTTGTCCAGATTAGACTGTGTCTGTGTTTTCTCAGTCTGGTTGGTTTCACTGGAGTTGCAGATTTACGCTCCTACATCTTTAGTTGGATGTAGGAAGTTTTTTGTATATTCTGCTGTGGATTTTTTAAAGGGTTTTAATACTGACCGCACAGAACTCTGTCCTATTCTGTCCTATCTAGCTAGAGTGGCCTCCTGCGCTAAATCCTGTTTTTTCTGCCTGTGTATGTTTTTTCCTCTCCAACTCACCGCCAATATTTGTGGGGGGCTGTCTATCCTTTGGGGATTTTCTCTGAGGCAAGATAGTATTCCGATTTCCATCTTTAGGGGTATTTAGTTCTCCGGCTGTGGCGAGGTGTCTAGGTGTGTTAGGTACACTCCACGGCTACTTCTTGTTGCAGGGTTGAGTTCAGGGTTGCGGTCAGTATAGTGGCCACTTTTTTATTTTTCTTAGCCATTAAAAGGTCTCATAACTACAAGATTATTATTTTGTATCTCCCACTGGGAGCAATCAGTATATAATTATTATTTATTTATTATGCTTTGCTTATGTGTCGTCATCATATTCCACAGCACTACACACATTATTATCGCTTTCCCCATTGGGGCTCACAATCTACATTCCCTATCCGTTTTTAGCATGTGAAAAAAAAATGGAGTGTGATGATCCAGGCAGGGGTTTGATTCATGTTATTCTCTCCCGATCAGGTCATGCTGGGTTAACCTCTGCCTCGTTTTGCCTTCGATGTGGCTATTTCAGTCTACTGTGCTAGCAGACCTGTTAGTGATAGTTCATGCTCCCAGGCTAGAGCAGCTGACCCCTTGATACCGTGTGTTGTCCTCTGCCCATGTACTCTGTGCCCGTGACTTCCCTTTTCCCGTTTTGTCTTAGTGTTCCCTCCCTGTTCTTGGACCTCTTGGTATGTGACCCGGCTTGTCTTCTGACCTGTTTTACTGTCTCTCGTCTCAGGTTTATCTGCTCCCGTTTGGCTCTGACTTCTGGCTTGTACTTGACCCCGTGTATTGCTGTGACCTCTGGTACTTCTTGTCCTGACAGTTTCTGACTCGGCTCGTCTGACCACTCTTTCGCCACTTGACGGCGCTTATGCTGCTGCTCAGTGGTGTTACGCTGTGTGTGCGACCTCTCTTCCCTCACCAGCATCCTCTGGTGGAGGTTGCGCTACGGAGAACCTTGAGGAAACCCAAGAAAACACTGGGAGAACATACAAACGCCTTGCAGATGTCGTCCTCTGTGGTATTTGAACTCAGGACCCCAGAGCTGCAATGTTATCGTACTAACTACTGATCCACCATGCTGACCATATCTAAATAATCTCTAAACTATAATCTATAAACATCTGAGTCACTGGGAATGTGATGGAAAAAGTGAAAGATTAAACATACCCTTATTTCTAGTATTATTCTGACATTTCACATTCTGGAAAGTGAGCTAAACTAAGGAACTGTGAAAACTGCCTTATTAACGAATGTGGCTCAAGTGGACACAAACCTATGACTTCATCTACAGTCCATGGTAGATGCAAAAATCCAGTCCCAGTGACCTGAAGTAGGATGACCCAAGGGAACGCTCAGTATTGCCAGGTCGGTGACAGGTAGAACGTTATCATCTTCCCCCTAATAGATGTGAACTTATTGCAGCCATTCTCACGACACACCCAGTGCTTATCATCAGATCAATGCTCTGATCAGCCTTTCGTAGAGAAGTTCATTGCCGTGAGCATTTAATAAAGTAATAAAATGTTCTACACATTATAAAACTAGATATCATCTCTGATAATAGATAAGTGGAAAGAAAATAGCAGGAGGGTGGAGGCTGACTTGTGAGGAGCTTTCCTAAAGTGTATTTATATGGAAAGATCTAAATCCAAAGCGATCTGTTGGTCTGTTACACTCGTGTGAATAAAGGCTAATGCCATCATTCTGTCCATCCTGTTATTGGCGACACCAGATAACATGCTGCCTGTAAAGCCAGCCTGTTTAGGCTAGGTTCACATTGCGTTAACAGCAGCCCTTTCAACACATGCGTAAACGGGCTGCTGTTAACGCAAGTGGTGACTTGATATAGCGCTAGCGCAGATAGAGCTAGCAGTGACGGACCCGGAAACGCTCCATAGCTTACATCAAGTGGAAGGGTCATGCACATCCTAATTGGAGGAAGGGTTTAAGAATTACAGATCTTTAATATGGAGCTTCCTTTTTTTCATTTTGATCTCAAAAGCTCTTTAACTGTCTGCATGGGCATTTCCCTAACTAATCCATCATCATTTAAGCAGATAAAAGGTCTGGAGCTGATACAAGGTGCAGCATTTGCTTTTGGAAGCTGTTGCTGTGAACTCACAACATGCGAGCTCTCTGATAAGGCTAAAAAAAAGAGGAAATCTATCAGAGAGTAGAAATGTTAGGAGCGGCCAAGTTAACAGTTTGGTACATTCCACAAAAAGAAAAAAAAATAACGCGTTGGTGATCTTTTAAACTCAGACAGGCCTGGATGTCTTTGGTGGATGATCACAGATTCCTTCCCATCGTGAAGAAAAACCCCTTCACAACAGCCCCCCAAGTGAAGACCACTTTTCATGAAGTCGGGGTGTCAGTATCTAAGGCTACTTTCACACTTCCGTCTTTATTGATCCGTCACAATGCGTCGTTTTGGGAAAAAAAACGCATCCTGCAAATGTGCCCGCAGAATGCGTTTTTTTTCCCATAGACTTGTATTGCCGCTGGATCACGACCTATGGCCATACGTCGCGTCCGTCGTGCACTGGATGCGTTGTTTTTTGGTGGACCGTCGTCATAAAAAAATGTTCAAGGGAACGTTTTTTTTCATGTCGCATCCTGCACTTTGTAGCGCGCCTGCCTAGGCGGAGATCACTAGCTCCTCCCCGGGACTTTAGAATGGGCAACGGATGCGTTGAAAAACTGCATCCGCTGCCCACGTTGTGCCGAATTTTAACAACGTCCGTCGGTACGTCGCGCCGACGCTTAGCGACGGCCGCGTACTGATGGAAATGTGAAAGAAGCCTAAGTCAACCATAAAGAAGAGACGTCATGAGAGCAAATACCGAGGGGTCACCACAAGGTGCAAACCATTAATCAGCCAGAAAATAAAAATGCTAAAAGAACATCTAAAGAAGCTGCCCATTTCTGGAGAAGCAAAACTAAGATAAACATGTACCAAAATATTGGGAAGAAGAAATTCTGGTGAGGCTTTGAGCTGATTCTTGGCATATCCTAAGTAACACTTGGAGGCGGTATGTTGGCACGGGCATGCATGGCTTCTAATAGCACCGGGTCACTAGTGGTTATTGATGAGGTGACTGAAGACAGGAGCAGCCGGAAGAATCCTGTGTGTACAGGGCGAGACTCTCTGCTCACATCCAACCAAATGCAGCAAGGATGATCAGACGGTGCTCCACAGGACAGACGGACAATGATCCAATATATTCTGCGAAAGAAAAGAAGTGGAATATTCTGCAATGGCCGAGTCACCACTAGATCTCAGCTCATCGATCTGTATGTCACAGCCTGAAGACAAAACTGAAGGCAGAAAGAGCCACAGACAAGGAAAAACAAAAGTCACTGCAGTAAAGGTGGCAAAGCCTCACACCAAAGGAGACCAGCAATGGTGACGGGCCGACGGCCATAGCCTCCAGACTTCAGGCTTTCATTGCTGCAGAGAAAAAAAAACACAAAAATTGAGCTTTTTGTAAGTTGGTATACATGCAGCACATAAAGGCATGTTCACATTGGCCATAAAGCATACAAAACCTACAAGAGACAAAATGAGCAAAAACCCTGCTGTAACTAAATAAGTGAAAAGCAAAAGTGCATTTAAATAGCTCAGGGTTCTTAATAACACTGTTTTGGTCAAAAATAGTATAAAAGCCATCCCACCGTCGACAAGGTGACCCTGATCGGGACGGTCCTACACTGTCTAATATTAAAAACCTTACCATGTGTCAGAGTTGATCTCTGTGAGAATAAGGGCAGACAAAAGGACGGTGACCAACCAGTGAGACACCAGTCTGGGGAAGCATTTCAATGTTTTTACCATCTCAGGAGAGGGAGGCCACACCCCGGCGTGCACAGAATGCTAAAGTACAAAGAAAAAACACAATAATTTAGCTTTTTAAGATGGTATACCTGCAGCTCATAGAGACATGTTCACATTGGCCATAAAGCATACAAAACCAGGGATGGCTTTTATGCTATTTTTGATCAAGAACATTATTACTAAGAACCCTGTGTTATTTAAATGCACTTTTGCTTTTTACTTAGTTACAGCAGGGTTTTTGCTAATTTCGTCATTGCTGCAAAGCCTCACACCAGCGATGGTGACGTCCATGACCTCCAGACTTCAGGCCATCATTGCTGCAAAGGATTCTTTATAAAGAGTTAAACATGAACATTTTATTTATTATATTTGGTAAGTTAATTTGTCTAATTACTTTAGAGCCCCTGAAATGAGGAGACTTTGCAGGAAAATGGCTGCAATTCACAAATGTTCCACAGGAGATTTCTGTTCAAGCCCTTCAATTAAACCTGAAAGTCTCCAAGTACATCTCAGATGTTTCATTTTAAATCCAAAATAGCGGCCTGCAGAGCTGAAATCACTGAGATTCTGTCACTATCCAAATATTTCTGGGCCTGAACTGAATATACAGTAGTCTTGGTGTCTCCTATGTTAGGCTGGTTTCACATTGGCGTTTTTTCGGGTGCGTTTTTGCGGTAAAAAACGCAAAAAAAGCATGGTGAAAAAACGCGTGTAAACGCTGCGTTTTTTTGACGCATGCGTTTTTGCATGTGGTGAAAAAAATGCGGCGTTTAACCGCGTTTACATGCGTTTTTTCATGCGTTTGCGTTTTTTAAACGCATGCAGAAAAATGTGTGACAACTGCCAATCATCAAAATAAAGTAAAAAACCCACTATAAACAGAAATAGTTAGGGGTAGGGATCATAACCCTAACCCTAAAGGGATCCTACCCCTAACCCTAAGGGATCCTAACCCTACCCCTAACCCTAACCATAAAGGGATTAGGGTTAGGGTTAGGATCCCTTAGGGGTAGGGTTAGGGTTAGGATCCCTTAGGGGTAGGGTTAGGGGTAGGGTTAGGTTCCCTTTATCACCTTTATGCTGGGGGGTGGCATATCAGTGTTTTTTCTGGTTTTTTAATAAAAAAACGCATGCGTTTTTTACCGCAAAAAACGCATGCACCAAAAACGCATGCGTCCCCATTGACTCCAATGTATTTTTTGACCCAAAAAAAACGCATGAAAACGCATGCGTTTTTTTTTGGTCCAAAAAACGCTTCTAAAAATACTACAAGTAGCATTTCAGAAAATGAACGCATGCAGTAAAAGAACGCATGCGTCAAAAAACGCGACCATACGCGTACACAAAAAAACGCATGCGTTTTCAATGTTAAATATAGGAAAAAAAACGCATGCGTTTTTTTGAAAAAAAAACGCTGCAGACAAAAACGCAAGTGTGAAACCACCCTTATGTAACTATAGCAGAGTCATTGTATCCCATGTGATGTATATGAAGCAGTCTCAGTGTCTCCTATGTGATGCATATACAGCCATCTCATTATCTCCTACATGATTTATAAAGCAGTGTCAGTGTATCCCATGTGCTGTATGCAGAGTTTCAGTGTTATATATATATATATATATATATATATATATATATATATATATATATATATATATATATATATATATACACTGAAACTCTGCATATATGACACTGAAACTCTGCATACAGCACATGGGATACACTGACACTGCTTTATAAATCATGTAGGAGATAATGAGATGGCTGTATATGCATCACATAGGAGACACTGAGACTGATATATATATATATATATATATATATATCAATGTCTCAGTGTCTTCTATGTGATGTATATATAGCAGTTTTGGTGTCTCCTATGTGATGTATACAGCAGACTTCCCACCGGTTGGGTTCTATAAACATTATGTGAGCAGTGATGAGTTTTCCACTTTGAGGAGACATGCATTGAAATATGCCCCTGTGTTTAGAAAAAACTATTGCTGCAAACAGTTATTTTCAAAATTCATCCATACATAGAGTTGACTGCGCTCCAGAGTGGCGCAAACCTAGAAATGCATCTGAAAGTAACATCATCAATACCACCGAACATCACATGCCTCACCAAAGGCTTCCTTGGCCGTATGCTACAAGCTTGGTACGCTTGTATTGGGGTATTTTCTGCCATTCTTCTCTGCAGATCCTCCCATTCACTGTCAGATTGGATGTTAGCGATGATTTTCACTTTTTTATAGATCTCTCTAATGAATATTTGACTGGGTTGAAATCTGGGCCTTAAATTGGACTACTCAATGGTAGGTACAATCTTCTTCAGACACATCTTCTGAAATGTGGAAAAAAACACTGACAATATTAAACCCGTAGGTCCTCAATAGAGTACAAACAAAAACACGAAGACAAAAGACCCCTAAAATTAACTTTTATTAATTTGCGAAAAGTATGACACTCAAAAACTGACTTCGAAAAAAGGTGCTGCACAGGGCATAGCTGATAATGGCAAACCACAGTATGGGTGAGATAAATTGAATCCTAGCACATACATTTACAAAAATGGTACGGGCGACTAATCTATCCCTAGAACGCCCAGAAAATAGCGCTACCTACCAGCGGAGGTTGGCAGCCTATTGTTGACGAAATGGCGCCCCCATGTTTTGGTTTGTACCTCTCCTGAAATGTCCCTGCTGTGTCTTTAGGGCCATGTATTGGGAAGTTTGCAATAAACATTTTTTATATGGCACTATCCATTATTCCACATTAAAATTAGTCAAAAACCTAATGAAGGAACATATTAAATATAGGTGGAGTCTTGACGACTAAATCCTTCTTTCCAATTGATGCCCTTATGCACAGCTTAATTAGTAGGAAACTTGCTCCCAACTCCCCTGCCAAACCATGGCACTTCTCACATCCAGAGCATCTACTGAGGACCTCACTGTTCACAAGCAGAGTATCTACTGAGGACATCACGTCTCACAACAGGAGCATCTGCTGAGGACATCATGTCTAATAATAATAATAATCTTTATATAGCACCAACATATTCTGCAGCGCTTTCCAGTTTTACAGTTTCAAATGCAAATCATAAGTAATATGGTTAACAATACAATATGTCTTACAAAAAGAGCATCTACTCAAGACATGACGTCTCACAACCTGAGCATCTACTGAGGACATCACGTCCCACAGCCAGAGTGTCAAGACTGGCTAGAGGCTACAGCTTAAAAAGGCTGCCTTGGAAAGACTTTGCAGAAGCCACTCCACCTGGCAGATTTCAGAAGTACTCCGACCTTCACTCTTTAACTCCTGTATAGAGATCTGGTTGTACAATTGGGTCCAGTGGATTGCTTCCCAAAAGAGCAGCTGTCCAAAGAAGTGAGCCGGGGGCAAGAATAGTCACCAATCCGGGTCAGAGCCAAGAAAGAACATCAGGAACAGAAGACTACGACAAGAGAAGACAGCGTCTCCAAGTCCCTCACTACCTCCTCATCCCACCCTCTCTGTTGGAGTCCCCCAAATGCTCTGTTCTAGGGCCCCTACTCTTCTCAATCTATGCACTTGGCCTGGGACCACTCATAACGTCCCATGGATTCCAATACCACCTTTATGCTGATGACACTCAGATCTACCTCTCTGGCCCAGACGTCACCGCTCTGCTGTCCAGAATCACGGAGTGTCTATCAGCCATATCCTCCTTCTTCTCCTCTCGCTTCCTCAAACTCAATGTGGACAAATCTGAACTCATCATCTTTCCCCCGGTCACAATCCATGTTTGGATCTGTGGCAGATCTGGTTCCCTCAGATATAAACTTTTTTCCTTTCTGGTCATTGGGGGTTAATGCAGTTTACTCCCCCCGGTGGCCGCTGGTGTTATTGCATTGCTGCTGGGTCCCACCATCCTTTATAAGGTCACCTGGTGCATCAGCTGACTGTTGGTTATACAGGTCATTTGGATACCAACCTTGCTGGAATAGGAGCTTGCTGAGTGCTGTTGTTCTTCAGCTAAATACTCATTCCTGGTGCCTTACTCTGCTGTGCGGTTCATTGCAGCAGAGAAAGCGAAGTGTGGTGTTATTGTTTCTTTGTCCCTTTGTAGTTTGTGCATTCACCTTTTGGTTTCGTGTTCCCCTCAATATTGTTTATTTGCTTTGTGGTGCTGTTTTCTCTGTTCACCTCCTGGGGTGGGGGTTGGGGGTTTAGTTCAGGGTTTAACAGGAGACAGGGACAGGTCGGTGACTTGGGCCTCCCTACCTTCAAGGGTACCCCCAAGTTAAGGAAAGACAGGGCTTCCCCCAGCCTGAGGGGCAGTTCAGGGGCCCAGAGTCCTCATCTCCTGTTTTCCTATTTCTGCATCGTGACACCCCCATCCCATAGATCTTCCTTACCTGACCTATCTATCGCAATTAACGACATCATGCTCTCCCCCGTACCGGAAGTCCGCTGCCTCGGAGTAACCCTCGACTCTGCCCTGTCCTTCACACCGCACATCCAAGCTCTTTCCACCTCCTGTCGCCTCCAGATCAAAAATATCTCCAGAATCCGTCCTTTCCTCAACCGTCAATCTACTACAATGCTTGTGCATGCCCTCATCATCTCCCACCTCGACTACTGCAACATCCTTTTCTGTGGCCTACCTTCTAACACTCTCGCACCTCTCCAGTCCATTCTTAACTCTGCTGCCCAACTAATTAATCTCTCTCCTCGCTACTCCTCTGCAAATCCCTTCACTGGCTCCCATTCCCTCAGCGTATCCAGTTCAAATTACTAATACTGACCTACAAAGCCATCCATAACCTGTCTCCTCCATATATCTCTGAACTAATCTCCCAATATCTTCCCTCACGTAATCTCCGGTCCTCCCAAGACCTCCTTCTCTCCTCCACACTTATTCGCTCCTCACCCAATCGCCTCCAAGACTTCTCCCGAATATCCCCCATCCCCTGGAATTCTCTGCCCCAGCACTTCCGACTATCAACCACATTCGGATCCTACAGACGGAACCTGAAAACCCATCTCTTCAGGAAAGCCTACAGCCTGCACTGACCCCGCTGCCTCCTCACCACTACATAAGATACCGCTACATAAGATACTGCTTCACCACTACCGGAGCTACCGCCTCACCAACACCGGAGCTACCGCCTCACCAACACTGGAGCTACCGCCTCACCAACACCGGAGATACCGCCTCACCAACACCGGAGCTACCGCCTCACCACTACTGGAGCTACCGCCTCCCCAACACCGGAGCTACTGCCTCACCAACACCGGAGCTCCTGCAACCCTCAACCTACTGTCTCCTTCCCCATAATCCTGTAGAATGTACAGTGGGGCAAAAAAGTATTTAGTCAGTCAGCAATAGTGCAAGTTCCACCACTTAAAAAGATGAGAGGCGTCTGTAATTTACATCATAGGTAGACCTCAACTATGGGAGACAAACTGAGAAAAAAAAATCCAGAAAATCACATTGTCTGTTTTTTTAACATTTTATTTGCATATTATGGTGGAAAATAAGTATTTGGTCAGAAACAAAATTTCATCTCAATACTTTGTAATATATCCTTTGGTGGCAATGACAGAGGTCAAACGTTTTCTGTAAGTCTTCACAAGGTTGCCACACACTGTTGTTGGTATGTTGGCCCATTACTCCATGCAGATCTCCTCTAGAGCAGTGATGTTTTTGGCTTTTCGCTTGGCAACACGGACTTTCAACTCCCTCCAAAGGTTTTCTATAGGGTTGAGATCTGGAGACTGGCTAGGCCACTCCAGGACCTTGAAATGCTTCTTAGGAAGCCACTCCTTCGTTGCCCTGGCGGTGTGCTTTGGTTCATTGTCATGTTGAAAGACCCAGCCACGTTTCATCTTCAATGCCCTTGCTGATGGAAGGAGGTTTGCACTCAAAATCTCACGATGCATGGCCCCATTCATTCTTTCATGTACCTGGATCAGTCGTCCTGGCCCCTTTGCAGAGAAACAGCCCCAAAGCATGATGTTTCCACCACCATGCTTTACAGTAGGTATGGTGTTTGATGGATGCAACTCAGTATTCTTTTTCCTCCAAACACGACAAGTTGTGTTTCTACCAAACAGTTCCAGTTTGGTTTCATCAGACCATAGGACATTCTCCCAAAACTCCTCTGGATCATCCAAATGCTCTCTAGCAAACTTCAGACGGGCCCGGACATGTACTGGCTTAAGCAGTGGGACACGTCTGGCACTGCAGGATCTGAGTCCATGGTGGCGTAGTGTGTTACTTATGGTAGGCCTTGTTACATTGGTCCCAGCTCTCTGCAGTTCATTCACTATGTCCCCCCGCGTGGTTCTGGGATTTTTGCTCACCGTTCTTGTGATCATTCTGACCCCACGGGGTGGGATTTTGCGTGGAGCCCCAGATCGAGGGAGATTATCAGTGGTCTTGTATGTCTTCCATTTTCTAATTATTGCTCCCACTGTTGATTTCTTCACTCCAAGCTGGTTGGCTATTGCAGATTCAGTCTTCCCAGCCTGGTGCAGGGCTACAATTTTGTTTCTGATGTCCTTTGACAGCTCTTTGGTCTTCACCATAGTGGAGTTTGGAGTCAGACTGTTTGAGGGTGTGCACAGGTGTCTTTTTATACTGATAACAAGTTTAAACAGGTGCCATTACTACAGGTAATGAGTGGAGGAAAGAGGAGACTCTTAAAGAAGAAGTTACAGGTCTGTGAGAGCCAGAAATCTTGATTGTTTGTTTCTGACCAAATACTTATTTTCCACCATAATATGCAAATAAAATGTTAAAAAAAACAGACAATGTGATTTTCTGGATTTTTTTTTCTCAGTTTGTCTCCCATAGTTGAGGTCTACCTATGATGTAAATTACAGACGCCTCTCACCTTTTTAAGTGGTGGAACTTGCACTATTGCTGACTGACTAAATACTTTTTTGCCCCACTGTAAGCCCGCAAGGGCAGGGTCCTCGCCCCTCTATCAGTCTGTCATTGTTAGTTTACTGTAAGTGATATCTGTGACTTGTATGTAACCCCTTCTCGTACAGCACCATGGAATCAATGGTGCTATATAAATAAATAATAATAATAAAAGAGAATGGTCAAAATTCATACCGAGGTCAGAAAACTGAAGAAATCAGGAACCCAGCAGAACCATGGACTAGAGCACTAGTCAGGTAGCACAACTAATTGCCTGGCAGTGGAACTTCTCAGAACCAGATCGTATACTGAGGACATTACTTCTGACCAGAATATCTACTGAGGACATTACTTCTCATTACCAACTATTGTAGATGACCACCGCTTCATGTTCTTGAGGGGGATCTAGGGCATCCAGTAAAGGAAATACAAGGAAGGTAAGATTATGACTTTATTAATAAGATTGGGCTCCATTTTTTTCTTCCTTCGCTTGGTCCCCACAGCTGTGATTTACTGCCGTTAGGATTTACCTGTAGTTGTCAAATGCAAATGTTTAAATACGGATGTTATTTTCTTACAATATACGTCAGTAACAGCCTTCCTTTAAAGGGAACCTGTGATTTGATTCATGCTGTAGCGTGTGTGCCCATAGGGAGAGACCTGTCTGTGACGGACCGGGCGAGGAGAAGTCACGGGGAACCTGCCGCAGACAAGTCACATAGTAGCCATTCAGCCTTTCTATGTACTGTGTCCTCTCTGAAGTGGTGCAGCACATACTCAGACTCTGAATAATAATGGCCATGATATGAGACTTAACATGGAAATAATCTGGTGTATGGTTTTCACCCTGGCTATAAATTAAAGTGCCAATAACAAAATAAATTGTATTGATATATAATCATTAATGATCAGCGAGTATTCTCGTGGTTTGGGATTTCCAGAGCACGCTCGGGTGATCTCCGAGTATTTGTTAGTGCTCGGAGATTTAGTTTTCATCCCGGCAGCTGAATGATTTACAGCTATTAGCCAGCTCGATTACATGTGGGGGTTCCGAGCAACCAGGCAACCCCCACATGTACTCAGTCTGGCTAGTAGCTGTAAATCATTCAGCTGCCGGGATGAAAACTAAATCTCCGAACACTAACAAATACTCGGAGATCACCCGAGCAACGAGTACACTCGCTCATCACTAATAATCATTTATAAACACTTCAAGAAGATGCAAGAATACAGGCTCCTCGTGGTCAGCCAACACAAACTGCCAATCTATCGTTTGTTGATACCTATAAGATTATACCAGTTTTAATGTCCGGTGGACCAACTAGCTTAAGGCAGAATATATTCATAGCTTCAGTCAAAAAAAACAGAAGGGACTGAAATTACCCAAGCAGTTGGGTCTGATTCGGTGTACGTGTGTCTCGCGGATGTGCCACTAGATGGCAGCATAACATAAATGTCCAGTGGATACAAAATAGAATGCAATCATTTGGTATTGACCTAAACTAAGGATACTACAAGGTAATTAATATAGCGCTATTCTTACGGTTTGGCAAAGGTGAAGTCTCCAGGCCTGACACACAAGTTTCGCCCAGCTTCTTCAGGGGCGTATCTGGGCAGGGGGCATCATCACCCCATATATTGTGAGCCCTCGCGGGCAGGGTCCTCACTCCTCCTGTACCAGTTGTGACTTGTATTGTTCAAGATTATTGTACTTGTTTTTATTATGTATACCCCTCCTCACATGTAAAGCACAATGGAATAAATGGCGCTATAATAATATACCGAAGCCAACCAATGCGAAGAGAAGATCGTTTCAGAAAGAACTCACCCACTGGGTATCGCAGCGCATGCGTCAGCAAGTCACAACTTGTAGATGTAACAGTGGCTTAGAAGCGTAGTCATGTGACTCCCGCATGCTGCTCCGCCTCAAAGGGCGGGAACCGAGGTGTGGACATCACTGCTGTCCGCCTTATTCCAAGTCTTCACAGGTTTGTAGCCAGCGCATGCGCGCTAAAGGAGCTCATCTCAGAACGTAATGTCTTTAGATGGAATTTATGAAAGGAGGAATGTATATCAAGGAATAAAGGCGGTACAAAAAAGACAAAACGCTTGGATATACAATTTATTGTTAATGAGTGTTATGTAACGCTAGTGTAAAAATAAAAGTGTAAAATGGTGACATAAAAAGGGAATAAAACAATCAGATGGAAAAGGTAAAGAAACGCATAATATATGTGTACATGGATTCGTGACATGATGCAAATAACAAGGTCACACTGTCCTGGCTCCTACTGGTGAATTTGTCTAATCATAGTTTTATTCCTTTAATAGGAGAGTGGTAGGAAAGGGGTGAGGTGAAAAAATAATAAGTAGCAGAAAAGAGATGAAGAAAAAGCATTCCTAAGGAGCTGAAGACTTCTTTCCTTAACTTACAGCAGTTCCAACATATTGCTTTTTGTTGTTGTAGTATTTGCCACGCAATAATTGTCCTTATCTTTCTACTTCCTCTTCAAAACCTTTATACGTCCGAAGTCCACAGTAACCACCAAGATCTGAAGATGAAACCGCACGAAGGCAGATATTGAGCATAGCATGACCATGGCATTCTCCTTAAGATACCGTCACATTAAGCGACGCTGCAGCGATATTGACAACGATGCGGATCGCTGCAGCGTCGCTGTGTGGTCGCTGGAGAGCTGTCACACAGACACCTCTCCAGCGACCAACGATGCCAAAGTCCCCGGGTAACCAGGGTAAACATCGGGTTACTAAGCGCAGAGCCGCGCTTAGTA
This sequence comes from Ranitomeya imitator, assembly GCF_032444005.1. Lineage (NCBI taxonomy): Eukaryota > Metazoa > Chordata > Amphibia > Anura > Dendrobatidae > Ranitomeya > Ranitomeya imitator. The sequence continues at coordinate 1,363,613 of NC_091291.1, forward strand.
ACCTGATGTTTACCCTGGTTACCATTGTAAATGTAAAAAAAAAAAAAAAAACACTACATACTTACATTCCGGTGTCTGTCACGTCCCCCGGCGTCACCTTCCCTGCACTGTGTAAGCACCGGCCGTAAAGCAGAGCGGTGACGTCACCACTGTGCTCTGCTTTACGGCCGATCGGCGCTGACACAGTGCAGGGAAGCAGAACGCCGGGGGATGCGACAGACACCGGAATGTAATGTTTTTTTTTTAAAAACATTTACAAGGGTAACCAGGGTAAATATCGGGTTACTAAGCGCGGCCCTGCACTTAGTAACCCGATGTTTACCCTGGTTACAAGTGAACACATCACTGGATCGGCGTCACACACGCCGATCCAGCGATGACAGCGGGAGATCCAGCGACTAAATAAAGTTCTGGACTTCTAGCTCCGACCAGCGATGTCACAGCAGGATCCTGATCGCTGCTGCGTGTCAAACACAACGAGATCGCTATCCAGGACGCTGCAACGTCACGAATCGCTAGCGATATTGTTCAAAAGTTGCTCAGTGTGAAGGTACCTTTAGCCATATAGGTCCATCACAAGAGACAATGGCGAATAGATAATCATCTTCAAAGTCTGGTAACAGACCAACATCAGGGGTCAGTCCCAAGCAGACGCTCCAAACGAGATCTGTGCACACCGGACCACACACCGACGGGGCATCTGGATCCAGATCAAAGGTTGTTCTAGAATGCAGAAATGAATAGAGGAAAGATAGAAATATATCAATTAAAATACATAAAACTCTAAAAACGATAGTCCCTGCTGACAAATTTCTTACACATTTTCAAGTCCAAAAAATACAATTGTGACGTACATTGTGTAATTTAGGCTCTCGTTTGGATTCAGCAATTTATCCACTGTTTTCAGGGAGTGAGGCGAATGATTAGGTTGAAGATCTTGAAATACTTCTTTCAGATATTAAAATTCTCAGTATTTTGTCTTTTATGCTGCCTTTGTTCCATGATATATATTCCCCTCTTCATAAATTCGATTTAAAGACATTACATTCCGAGATCAGCCCCACTGCCTTGGGGTCATACTTGATTCCGAGCTTTCATTCACCCCCCACATCCGATCACTGGCTCGCTCTTCTTATCTGCACCTCAAAAACATTTCTAGAATTCGCCGTTTTCTTACTTTTGACTCTGCAAAAACTCTTACTGTTTCACTTATTCATCCTCCTCTGGACTATTGTAATTCTCTACTAATCGGCCTCCCTCTTACCAAACTCTCTCCGCTCCAATCTGTCCTGAATGCTGCTGCCAGGATCATATTCCTCACCAACCGTTACACCGATGCCTCTACCCTGTGCCAGTCATTACACTGGTTACCCATCCACTCCAGAATCCAGTACAAAACTACTACCCTCATCCACAAAGCACTCCATGGCTCAGCACCACCCTACATCTCCTCTCTGGTCTGTCTACCACCCTACCCGTGCCCTCCGCTCCGCTAATGACCTCAGGTTAGCATCTTCAATAATCAGAAGCTCCCACTCCCGTCTCCAAGACTTTACACGTGCTGCGCCGACTATTTGGAATGCACTACCTAGGTTAATACGATTAATCCCCAGTACCCACAGTTTTAAGCATGTCCTAAAAACGCATTTGCTCAGACTGGCCTACCGCCCCAACGCATTAACCTAACCCTGTGTGGCTCATACAAAAATTTTACCATAACCAAGTCCCTCGTTTCATACTCACACGCTTTATGCAGTTAATAGCCCTCTGTGTCTATACGGTTACATATTTAGGCTGATAAGTGGTTTATGCAGCGTTACATGAACACCCAATTTCTTACATTATGGCTGGTCAGTAAAATGAAAGCCATTGTTACCATCCACCTTTCTTATCTCCCCTATCTCCTCATAGATTGTGAGCAGCAGGGCCTGGACTCCTCTTGGTATCTGTTGATCTACGTGATTATTGTTATGCTGTAATGTCTTTTGTCTGTACAAGTCCCCTCTAAAATGTAAAGTGCTGTGGAATATGTTGGCACTATAGAAATAAAATTATTATTATTATTATTCTTAAGTATACACCACAAGGGGGTGTGCATGCATGTGGAGACACAGGGGGTCAATGGGTGTCCTGGTGCGCTAGCTGAAAGCACATGGACCAGTGATCATCCCACTGAATACTCGCTATCCTATTACCGTGGGCATAATACTACTAAGACAACACAGGATGAGAGTAAAACAGTGGCAATACTTTATTGAACCACAAAACAGGCAAATAAAATATATAACAGTCCCAGCACAGTACCCAAGATGGTTCAAATTACATTAGTCTCACCCTTCCGCTGACTCGTCTGGATAATGGCAGCTGTTACTTCAGCGCTTCCAGGGCTGACTACCCCATCTGTGGCACGCACACAGGGAAGGTAACAACAGTCCATTGAGGTACAAGGCCAGTTGACCGGGGGTTCACAACCTGGCTTTTCGGAACATGTCCATGGAGCCAGGCAACCGGTGGGTCCCAATCTTGACTTTCTCCAAACGTATCCTTGGATCAGCAATGGTCAATAGAGCAGATTTGCATTCCTCCAGCCAAGGCTGAGGTCCCTTAAGCTGACATCCTGTATCCCTTAATACTGATAGGAAGGGCCGTGCGCACAACTATATAAGGGGCCTTGGTAGGTTCCCACACCATTAGCATAAGTTAAGTAAATCCAGCACTCATCGTAAGTGATCAAAAGCAGGATTTTAATGTGATTCACTGTAGTAAAACGTTTCGGTCTTGCTTCAGACCTTCTTCAGCTACAGTATATTTCAAATGACACTGTGCGTCAGTAATTTCCAATATGATCACAAGTTCGGTAAACCTTATAGAGGAGAGGAATGTAGATGTATAAACCTATATACAAGCATAGTGTTGTAAGCCACCGTGGCGCTTAGTGAACGCGGTGTCCACCGCTAGTCCTAGACCAACTCGCATTGTTTCTTTATTTAATCTAATTGCATAGTTTTTCGCCTGTTTCACAAGTCAATAAGCTGGCTGGCCTGGACAATGTGTAATCAATATATCAACAAACATTATTCAATGATCACTGTCTTACAAATATTGTAGACAATAAGTTGTAGGAGCTGATATAAGATGGCAAGCATTAGCCATTCATACATTTAGAAATGCCAATTTAACCTACCATAAGAGTAAACATTTCATACTCTTCACAACAAGAAAGAAACACATCAATTCAAAAGTCAACATATAAATAGCAGTCTATTCCCCATGGCTTGCTGAAAATAGACATCTAGTTAATTAAGATAAAATGCTGTGTCATCACAATGCGCTGGCTGCAAACTTGTGTAGAGTTGGAATAAGGCGGACAGCAGTAATGTCCACACCTCTGTTCCCGCCCATTGAGGCGTAGCAGACCGCGGAAGCTGTTGTGAATTTTGCTCTTGGGCTCCCTCCGGTGGTTATGAGTGGTAGTGCTGCGGTAGTTGGATCGCAGCATTTATCAGGTGTTTCTATTTTTTGCAATTTGGGCTGGGCTATTTAGTCCTGCTTTATCCTTTAGTCAGTGCCAGTTGTCCATTGTTTTTGGAGGATTCACATCCATGCCTGGTCTCTTCTGTTCTGCTGTTCATTTCAACAAAGATAAGTTCTGGCTTTGTTTTTGCTGTCCACCTGCTGTGGACCTTATAGTTCTGTGCATTTTCATGTTTTGTCTAGTCCAGCTTTGTCTGTGAAGGATGTTTTGCAGCCAAGCTGTGTCTCTGGAGATGCAGATATACCCGCCATGTCTTTAGTCAGATGTGGTGTTTTGTATTTTCTGTGGTGGATATTTTCTAGTGTTTTAATACTGACTGCATAGTACTCTGTCCTATTCTTTCTTTTTAGCTAGTATGGTCTCCTATGCTAAATCCTGATTTCATGTCTGCGTTTGTTATTTCCCTCTCCTCTCACAGTCAATATTTGTGGGGGGCTGTCTATCCTTTGGGGATTTTCTCTGAGGCAAGATAGGTTTCCTGTTTCTGTCTTTAGGGGAAGTTAGTTCTTAGGCTGTGTCGAGGGGTCTAGGGAGTGTTAGGTACCCCCACGGCTACTTCTAGTTGCGCTGCTAAGTTCAGGGTTTGCGGTCAGTACAGGTACCACCTTCTCCAGAGTCCGTCTCATGCTGCTCCTAGGCCACCAGATCATAACAGGAAGCCACGTGACCGCACTTCTAAGCCTCTGCTACATTTACAAGTTGTGACCAGCTGACATATGCACTGTAATACCCAGTGGGCGAGTTCTTTCTGCAACAGTCTCTTCTCATTGGTTGGCTTCGGTAGCAGCACGGTGGGATCCGTGACAATTGGTGGCAGCGATGGGATGAATATGGACTGGAACACATCAGCTCGGCTGCCCCCAATATGTGAATACGATTCTATGTATACAGGCCTGATTTATAGAGTCACCTTGGAGGTCAGATGTCTAGACCAGCCTCTCAGGCTAATATTATAATTGCTTGTTTTTTCATTGGCTCATGGCCACTCCACCAATGAATATATTTTTTCTGAAATTCTTGGTGTAAAGTTTCCCACAGATAGATAGTGTCAGACTGTAATTGACATCTCTCATCAAAAGAGCTAGGAGGTGTGAAATGTTTCCCCTTCCTGGTTCCCAGCCAGACCCCCTGGCGAGATTGGAGACAGTAGACTGCCTTCTCAAGATACATATGTTGTGACATTTGTGAGACCTGTAGTTTCAGGGCAGATGTTGAACTTCTGGCTACACATATAAACCTATATGTTTTTCACTACACACATATATACCTATACATATTCCATTACAAGGCTGATGATGCCCCATGTCCAGACACACCACTGAAGAAGCTGGCGAAACTTGTGCATTGAGGCTGGAGACATGACTACCTTTTCCAAGCCATAAGTATAGCCCTATATTGATTAATTGATTATGTAACACCCCAGGAAGCTGGTTGTTATCGTGGTATTGCCTTCCTCACGAGGAGGGTGATGCATGCCTGGAAGTGACAGGGATCCCTTTAACAGGTAACATGTACATACAACACCGATCTGACTCCAGGCCAGGAGGGGGAGCTCTGATCCAGTTTTCTGGGTGGCTTCCATATATATTCTGGCTGGAGGAATTAGCTAGTCAGTCTAGAGAAGAGCTGGAGCTGTGCAGACACGAGGTTCTGCAGCTCCCGACAGAAGATTGTAAGGCTGGGTTCCCATTGCGTTATGGGATCGCGTTTAACGGACAGCGTTGCACGGACAGCGTTGCACGGCGAAATTAACGCCGTGCAACGCGTCCGTTAGCGCGCCCATTCAAGGCAATGGGAACGCGCATCGCTAGCGCGTGCCATTTTCGGCACGCGCTAGCGATGTGCCGGTGTTTTGTAGCGCGCCGCGGACGCTGCTTGCAGCGTCCGCGGCGCGCCCGAGGTCCGTTCCCCGCTCTCGCAGATCAGGGATCTGCGCTAGCGGGGACGTTAAACGCGACCCCGAAAATCACATTGCGTTAGCGCAACCTGCTAGCGCTTAACGCTAAACGGATTGCTCTAACGCAATCTGAACCTAGCCTAAGAGACTGAGGGGAGAAGAGGCAAAGGAGAGGAAAGATACTGGGAGTGGAGCTGCGAGTGGGTTAACTCCAGAATCAGCACAAGAAATCGGAGGCCGGAATTCCAAGGTTGTGGGGGTAACTATGCCCCACAGCAGAATCCGGCGGGCAGGAGATTCCAAGTCTCCTGGCCACCATTAACACCCGAAGGCACAGCAGCAGCTAGAGCCCGGAGTCACCACGAGAAGGGACACCTGTAAAACTGCTCAAGTTACCTGCCATGCGGGTAGTGTCCACCTAAAAGGGACAGAGAGAAAGAGGACCTTGGGTGAGGCCTAAGGCAGCAAAGGACTACAACACAGCGCAGTAAGGAAGGCTTCCAACCCCACCTGGCTAGGGGATTCCGAATCGCTTCCAGGCTGCCCGGACCTCACCAGCACCTGTGATCTGTACCCTGGACTGTGGCTGCATACTACCAGTAAAAGGTAAAGAGACTGCTACCTTGTGTCCTCCAATTCTTTCCGGCATTACACCGTCTGTCATCTCTACCCACTACACTGGGAATCCTGGGGATCCCTGCTGCAATGACATCATCCCCAGTGGACCCCTTTAAGCAGCGTTGGTCATCCCTGACCGAATACCACAGGTGGCGTCACGAACATACTGCATTAGACTTTATTTCCATTAATCCCCTTTTTTTACTGGATACCCACAGACTAGGTCACTGCCACCATGACCACCCCTTTAAGAACCGGCCCGTTACAGAGTACCCCACGGTCCTAGCGGGCGCTCCAATTACCTTGCAGTATCCTTAGTTTAGGTCGATACCAAATGATTGCATACTAGTTTGTATCCACTGGAGATTTATGTTATGCTGCCATCTAGTGGCTCATCCGCGAGACACACGTACACCGAATCAGAGCCAACTGCTTGGGTAATTTCAGTCCCTTCTGGGTTTTTGACTGAAGATATGAATATATTCTGCCTTAAGCTAGTTGGTCCACCGGACATTAAAACTGGTATAATCTTATAGGCATCAACAAACGATAGATTGGCAGTTTGCGCTGGCTGACCACGAGGAGCCTGTTTTTACAATAATAGGTGCAAGTTTGTGGATTAATCACTCATTGCAAAGTGATGTTTGCAGCTTGGTAAGTAGATCGTCCTTACACTGCACTACTAGTACCACAACTCTGGTCAGTATTGGTGAAATACACTAGTGATAGTGAAGCTACCTGGTGTGAGACTCTTCACCAATCTGTCTGCTAGCGATATATTACCTTTCTTGTCTCCGATATTCTGGCATCTTCTTGAAGTGTTTTTAAATGATTATATATCAATACAATTTATTTTTTATTGGCACTTTTAATTTATAGCCAAGGTGAAAACCGTACACCAGATTATTTCCATGTTAAATTGCCCGTCAGCAGGATTGTGCTCATTGACTACAGGCAGTGTCAGGTCGGTACCGTTATACTGATTACACTGATACCTGTGATCAGGATTGTGGTCAGTGACTACACACAGTGTCAGGTCGGTGCCGTTATACTGATTACACCGATACCTGTGATCAGGATTGTGCTCAGTGACTACACACAGTGTCAGGTCAGTGCCGTTATACTGATTACACCGATACCTGTGATCAGGATTGTGCTCAGTGACTACACACAGTGTCAGGTCAGTGCCGTTATACTGATTACACTGATACCTGTGATCAGGATTGTGCTCAGTGCCGTTATACTGATTACACCGATACCTGTGATCAGGATTGTGCTCAGTGACTACAGACAGTGTCGGGTCAGTGCCGTTATACTGATTACACTGATACCTGTGGTCAGGATTGTGCTCAGTGACTACAGGCAGTGTCAGGTCGGTGCCGTTATACTGATTACACTGATACCTGTGATCAGGATTGTGCTCAGTGACTACAGACAGTGTCAGGTCGGTGCCGTTATACTGATTACACTGATACCTGTGATCAGCATTGTGCTCAGTGACTACAGACAGTGTCAGGTCAGAGCTGTTATACTGATTACACTGATACCTGTGATCAGGATTGTGCTCAGTGACTACAGTGTCAGGTCGGTGCCGTTATACTGATTACACTGATACCTGTGATCAGGATTGTGCTCTGACTACAGGCAGTGTCAGGTCGGTGCCATTATACTGATTACACTGATACCTGTGATCAGGATTGTGCTCAGTGACTACAGTGTCAGGTCAGTGCTGTTATACTGATTACACTGATACCTGTGATTAGGATTGTGCTCAGTGACTACACAGTGTCAGGTCGGTGCCGTTATACTGATTACACTGATACCTGTGATTAGGATTGTGCTCAGTGACTACAGACAGTGTCAGGTCTGTGCCGTTATACTGATTACACTGATACCTGTGATCAAGATTGTGCTCAGTGACTACAGACAGTGTCAGGTCGGTGCCGTTATACTGATTACACTGATACCTGTGATCAGGATTGTGCTCAGTGACTAAAGTGTCAGGTCAGTGCTGTTATACTGATTACACTGATACCTGTGATTAGGATTGTGCTCAGTGACTACACAGTGTCAGGTCTGTGCCGTTATACTGATTACACTGATACCTGTGATCAAGATTGTGCTCAGTGACTACAGGCAGTGTCATGTCGGTATATATGATGTATATATAATAGCACAGGATATATTATATACTGGCCATATGATGTATATATAATAGCACAGGATATATTATATACTGGCCATATGATGCATATATAATAGCACAGGAGATATGAGTAGCATGAATCAAATTACAGGTTCCCTTAACTTTGGCATTAGGTAACATGATGAGTCTTGTAGGTGACGTGCTCCACATAGCAGTGGCGCAGTATGTCATGACCCACATACCTTGGCCGTGCGTTCATCACCAGCCAGGTGGTCAGTGAGTAACCTCTCTGTTATACAGATAACCTTCCATTATCATAGCAGGATCTTCTATCAGCCCCTCTAATGATTCTCCTACAAAGCTGCGGCTCTGTATCCGGCCTGTGTACAATCCTGCAAACGATGGACCATGAAAACATGTGCTGTCTTAGGCCTCTTTCACACTTGCGTCGGTACGGGTCCGTCGCTATGCGTCGGGTCAACGTACCGATGCACGTTGTGAAATTTGTGCATGATGTGGGCAGCAGATGCAGTTTTTCAGCGCATCCGCTGCCCATTTTGAAGTCCGGGGAGGAGGGGGCGGACTTTCGGCCGTGCATGCGCGGTAGAAAATGGCGGACGCGACGGACAAAATAACGTTACATTGAATTTTTTTGTGACGACAGTCCACCGAAACACGACGGATCAGACATGTGGCCATACGTCGCTAATACAAGTCTATGGGCAAAAAACGCATCCTGCGGGCACATTTGCAGGATCCGTTTTTTTCCCAAAATGACGGATTGCGACGGATGCCAAACGACGTAAGTGTGAAAGAGGCCTAAGGCCTCTTTCACAGTTCCGTCTTTGAGCTTCCGTCTAAATCCGTTGATTTTTGAAAAAACAGGATCCAGCAAATTTTTCTGCTGGATCCTGTTTTTTCCCATAGACTTATATTAGCGACGGATTGTGACAAATGGCCATCCGTTTTATCCGTCGTGCACTGGATCCGTCGGAAAATTGCTATCCGTTGGGCTTATTAAACGTTTTTTCTGTACGTCGGAAAATCGTTCAGCGACGGATCCTGCGCTGCCCATGGTTGGCTATAATGGAAGGCTATGGACGCAGGATCCATCGCTGACTGTGAAAAGCAGGAATCCAGCAACAGGTCCCGTCTTTTGAAACTGAGCACGCGCGGAAGAATTTCCCGAAATTCTCTCTCGCTCTCTCTCTCTTTACTATTGATGCCGCCTATGCAGCATCAATAGTAACAATATATAATATTAAAAATAATAATAATTAAAAAAAAATTGCAATATTCTCACCTTCTGGCGGCCCCCGCAGCGTTACCTATGCTCCCGGCAGCTGGCGTTCCCAGTAATGCTTTGCTAAATGACCCGATGACGTTGTGGTCTCGCGAGGCATTATCACAGAAGTGTGATAGAGGCCTTAATGGTCATGATGATGGCCCCATTCCTATTCATTTAGCTTAAGATTTGCATTATTGCATGCATCATGGGCAGACACTGACAGTTTGGAACCCCTGGGCAAGAAATGTGTTTGGGCCCCCCTCCTTTTATGGCGACTAGGATACATATATATAGTGGCATGGCGACTGGTCATGTGATTGATGGACGGTATGTATCGCACAGGTGGGTGGCCTGTGATGGAAGCCTGGGTGCAGATCTACTGCTGAGGGATGTGTTTTACATTGGAAAGGCTTCCAGGTGATTGGAGAGATGGGTGGGTCCAGTCACCTACAAACCCGCCCAAAGGGATGTGTCTGAATACCCAAGATGAAGCCTGTATGTGATTGTGTGTTTGAGGACCTGCAGTGATGTCACCATCACCTGACTGGCCATGTGACAGGTACCTGGGGGTGGTTACACCTGTGTAATGGAGGTGTGTTTGGCACATGGGAGCGAGTGCTGGCTAGTCTGAGCCAGAGCACGGAGGCCTGTGAGATACCAACGGCGTGGACGGTCTAATAACCGTGCGTGATACTGACCGACCGGGGTCAATGTGGGACTGTGGTTCCACTGTAAAGCTGAATGTGTGCAGACGGTGTTCAGGCTGCTGCATACTACCACGTTCCTGACGTTGTGGTTTATGCTGATGTGGAAAAAACCAAATAGACTGTTTTTGTAAGAAAATCGTGTCTCTGCGTTTATCCCGTTGCCAAGCAAGTCTCCCCCACGATACACAGTAAGAGCTATCTTAAAAAAAAAAATATATATATATATATATATATATATACATATATATATACATACACAGTACAGACCAAAAGTTTGGACACCTTCTCATTTAAAGATTTTTCTGTATTCTCATGACTATGAAAATTGTACATTCACACTGAAGGCATCAAAACTATGAATTAACACATGTGGTATACTTAACAAAAAAGTGTGAAACAACTGAAATTATTTCTTATATTCTAGGTTCTACAAAGTAGCCACCTTTTGCTTTGATGACTGCTTTGCACACTCTTGGCATTCTCTTGATGAGCTTCAAGAGGTAGTCACCGGGAATGGTTTTCACTTCACAGGTGTGTCCTGTCAGGTTTAATATGTGGGATTTCTTGCCTTATAAATCGGGTTGGGACCATCAGTTGTGCTGTGCAGAAGTCTGGTGGATACACAGCTGATAGTCCTACTGAATAGACTGTTAGAATTAGTATTATGGCAAGAAAAAAGCAGCTAAGTAAATAAAAACGAGTGGCCATCATTACTTTAAGAAATGAAGGTCAGTCAGTCCGAAAAATTGAGAAAACTTTGAAAGTGTCCCCAAGTGCAGTGGCAAAAACCATCAAGCGCTACAAAGAAACTGGCTCACATGAAGACCGCCCCAGGAAAGGAAGACCAAGAGTCACCTCTGCTTCTGAGGATAAGTTTATTCGAGTCACCAGCCTCAGAAATCACAGGTTAACAGCAGCTCAGATTAGAGACCAGGTCAATGCCACACAGAGTTCTAGCAGCAGACACATCTCTACAACTGTTAGGCCGGGATCACACATGCGAGAAACACGTCCGTGTCTCGCATGTGAAATCCAAGCTCTGGCGCCGGCACTGTGGAGCGGAGCGTGTGGCCGCATAGGAACACATGGAGCCGCATGGTCCGCTCCCAAGTGCCGGCGCCAGAGCTTGGATTTCACATGCGAGACACGGACGTGTTTCTCGCATGTGTGATACCGGCCTTAAGCGACTTTGTGCAGCAGGCCTTCATGGTAAAATAGCTGCTAGGAAACCACTGCCAAGGACAGGCAACAAGCAGAAGAGACTTGTTTAGGCTAAAGAACACAAGGAATGGACATTAGATGAGTGGAAATCTGTGTTTTGGTCTGATGAGTCCAAATTTGAGATCTTTGGTTCCAACCACCGTGTCTTTGTGCGACGCAGAAAAGGTGAACGGATGGAGGAGGAGGTGTGATGGTGTGGGGGTGCTTTGCTGGTGACACTGTTGGGGATTTATCCTGGTATAATATGCCTCATCCTGGTAGAATGTGCCCCATCCTGGTATAATATGCCTCATCCTGGTAGAATGTGCCCCATCCTGGTATAATATGCCTCATCCTGGTATAATGCGCCTTATCCTGGTATAATATGCCTCCTCCTGGTATAATGTGCCCTTATTCTGGTATAATATGCCTTATCCTGGTATAATGTGCCCTTATCCTGGTATAATATGCCTCATCCTGGTATAATGTCCCTCATCTTGGTATAATGTTCCTCATTGTGGTATAATGTGCCCTCATCCTGGTATAATATGCCTCATCCTGGTATAATGTGCCTCATCCTGGTATAATGTGCCCTTATTCTGCTATAATATGCCTCATCCTGGTATAATATGCCTCATCCTGGTATAATGTGCCTCATCCTGGTATAATGTGCCCTTATTCTGCTATAATATGCCTCATCCTGGTATAATGTGCCTCATCCTGGTATAATGTGCCCTTATTCTGCTATAATATTCCTCATCCTGGTATAATATGCCTCATACTGGTATAATGTGCCCCATCTTGGTATAATATGCCTCATCCTGGTATAATGTGCCCTTATCCTGGTATAATATGCCTCATCCTGGTAGAATGTGCCCCATCCTGGTATAATATGCCTAATCCTGGTAGAATGTGCCCCATCCTGGTATAATATGCCTTATCCTGGTATAATGTGCCCTTATCCTGCTATAATATGCCTCATCCTGGTATAATGTGCCCTTATCCTGCTATAACATGCCTCATCCTGGTATAATGTGCCTCATCCTGGTATAATGTGCCCTCATCCTGGTATAATGTGCCCTCATCCTGGTATAATGTGCCCTCATCCTGGTATAATGTGCCCTCATCCTGGTATAATGTGCCCTTATCCTGGTATAATATGCCTCATCCTGGTATAATGTGCCCTTATCCTGGTATAATGTGCCCTTATCCTGGTATAATATGCCTCATCCTGGTATAATGTGCCCTTATCCTGGTGTAATGTGCCCTTATCCTGGTATAATGTGCCTCATCCTGGTAGAATGTGCCCCATCCTGGTATAATGTGCCCTTATCCTGGTATAATATGCCTCATCCTGGTATAATGTGCCCTTATCCTGGTATAATGTGCCTTATCCTGGTATAATGTGCCCTCATCCTGGTATAATGTGCCCTTATCCTGGTATAATGTGCCCTCATCCTGGTATAATGTGCCCTTATCCTGGTATAATATGCCTCATCCTGGTATAATGTGCCCTCGTCCTGGTATAATGTGCCCTCGTCCTGGTATAATGTGCCCTCATCCTGGTATAATGCGCCCTCTATCCTGGTATAATGTGCCCTTATCCTGGTATAATGTGTCCTTATCCTGGTATAATATGCCTCATCCTGGTATAATGTGCCCTTATCCTGGTATAATGTGCCCCATCCTGGTATAATGTCCCTCATCCTGGTATAATGTGCCCTTATCCTGGTATAATATGCCCATATCCTGGTATAATGTGCCCTTATCCTGGTATAATGTGCCCCATCCTGGTATAATATGCCTCATCCTGGTATAATGTGCCCTTATCCTGGTATAATGTGTCCTCATCCTGGTATAATGTGCCCTTATCCTGGTATAATGTGCCCTTATCCTGGTATAATATGCCTCATCCTGGTATAATGCACCCTTATCCTGGTATAATGCACCCTTATCCTGGTATAATGTGCCCTTATCCTGGTATAATATGCCTCATCCTGGTATAATGTGCCCTTATCCTGGTATAATGTGCCCTTATCCTGGTGTAATGTGCCCTTATCCTGGTATAATGTGCCTCATCCTGGTATAATGTGCCTTATCCTGGTATAATGTGCCTTATCCTGGTATAATGTGCCCTTATCCTGGTATAATGTCCCCCATCCTGGTATAATGTGCCCTCATCCTGGTATAATGTGCTTCATCCTGGTATAATGTGCCCTTATCCTGGTATAATGTGCCCCATCCTGGTATAATGTGCCCTCATCCTGGTATAATGTGCCCTCATCCTGGTATAATGTGCCCTCATCCTGGTATAATGTGCTTCATCCTGGTATAATGTGCTTCATCCTAGTATAATGTGCTTCATCCTGGTATAATGTGCTTCATCCTGGTATAATGTGCCCTCATCCTGGTATAATGTGCTTCATCCTGGTATAATGTGCCCTCATCCTGGTATAATGTGCTTCATCCTGGTATAATGTGCCCTCATCCTGGTATAATGTGCCCTCATCCTGGTATAATGTCCCTCATCCTGGTATAATGTGCCCTTATCCTGGTATAATGTGCCTCATCCTGGTATAATGTGCCCTCATCCTGGTATAATGTCCCTCATCCTGGTATAATGTGCCCTTATCCTGGTATAATGTGCCTCATCCTGGTATAATGTGCCCTTATCCTAGTATAATGTGCCCTCATCCTGGTATAATGTGCCCTCATCCTGGTATAATGTGCCTCATCCTGGTATAATGTGCCCCATCCTCGTATATATGTCCTTCATCCTGCTATATTGTGCTTTGTTTTGTGATACATTAAACACTTTTGCTACTTCTCACCATGGTAGCACGCCCTGCGAGGTGCTCTTTTACGGCCGGCAGTTGACTTCCCTGTAATGGTGCATAGAACGCCGTGGTCAGCTGCCGTTCTCTGGCCGACGGCGGGTTCCCTGCCCCACGATACACTGCAGCACATCTGTGGTAGTCGCTGGTGGCGGCAGGCCCCGGTGCGGCTGCACTGGCTGCACTAGTGATACGTGTGGCCCCGGCAGGCATGTGTCACTAGTGCAGCCATCAGAAGCTCCCAGGTTACAGCGGAGATACTGGGGAAGGGGTTACAAGCCTGGGCTGTGTGCTGACTGGCTCACAAGAAGTGTACTGTGGGATTGTTGGAGTAGACTGCTGACATTCCATTGTGAGTGGAATCTGCCCGCTGGCACCGTCCATTTCTATGTGTCATCCAGCATTACACAGATCTTCCTCGTATTCAGGAACCATTCTTATGCAAAGTGCGTTGTGTCATTTGGGAAGTTGCAGCCTAGTAAATTCCCGCCATGACAGGTAATGTCCACAACGTTCCCCACACGATCCAGGTATTGGCTCTCTGTCCTTTCCCGTGTTCGCGTACCATCCTGGGCTCCATGCAGTGTCAGACACCATGATGGCCAAGTGGGAGTGACTTCCAATCCCACCACGGACGACATCTGCAGACAGTTTGTATGGATTCCTTTGGTTTCTCAGGATTCCTCTCACAATCTAAGACATTACTGTAGATTGTGAGCCCTAATGGGGACAGTGATGACGTCTGTAATTCCCTGTGGATTATGACTGCGCTATGTAAGTACAATAGATACTTAGAGAAGGAGCGCATGAATGCCTCGCCACGCAGGATTCACCACGTCTGTCCTCTGTATGCAAATACTGCTGAGCGTCAGGAAATTAGTCCACGAAAAGCTGATCAGCACATGACAAAAATAGATCAAGTCTTCAAATTATATTCTATAAGTATAAAACAATTAACATCCACATGCTGGTGATAGAAAAAACCTGCAGCGTTTCTGACGCTAGAATGACTAGGTACGGCCTGATCCTACTCTCCTGCCCCTTTGTAAGGCCTGATCCTACTCTCCTGCCCCTTTGTAAGGCCTGATCCTACTCTCCTGCCCCTTTGTAAGGCCTGATCCTACTCTCCTGGGCCTAGGTAAGGCCTGATCCTACTCTCCTGGGCCTAGGTACAGCCTGATCCTACTCTCCTGCCCCTTTGTAAGGCCTAATCCTACTCTCCTGGGCCTAGGTAAGGCCTGATCCTACTCTCCTGGGCCTAGGTACAGCCTGATCCTACTCTCCTGCCCCTTTGTAAGGCCTAATCCTACTCTCCTGGGCCTAGGTAAGGCCTGATCCTACTCTCCTGGGCCTAGGTAAGGCCTGATCCTTCTCTCCTGGGCCTAGGTACGGCCTGATCCTACTCTCCTGGGCCTAGGTAAGGACAGATCCTACTCTCCTGGGCCCTAGGTAAGGCCTGATCCTACTCTCCTGGGCCTAGGTAAGGCCTGATCCTTCTCTCCTGGGCCCTAGGTAAGGCCTGATCCTACTCTCCTGGGCCTAGGTACGGCCTGATCCTACTCTCCTGGGCCTAGGTACGGCCTGATCCTACTCTCCTGGGCCTAGGTACGGCCTGATCCTACTCTCCTGGGCCTAGGTAAGGCCTGATCCTACTCTCGTGGGCCTAGGTAATGCTTGATCCTACTCTCCTGGGCCTAGGTAAGGCCTGATCCTACTCTCCTGGGCCTAGGTAAGGCCTGATTCTACTCTCCTGGGCCTAGGTACGGCCTGATCCTACTCTCCTGGGCCTAGGTAAGGCCTGATCCTACTCTCGTGGGCCTAGGTAATGCTTGATCCTACTCTCCTGGGCCTAGGTAAGGCCTGATCCTACTCTCCTGGGCCTAGGTAAGGCCTGATCCTACTCTCCTGGGCCTAGGTAAGGCCTGATCCTACTCTCCTGGGCCTAGGTACGGACTGATCCTTACGTGCAAACGCGTCTTTTGTTTCCTTGTCATCATCTAGACATCGATCATCTAATTCCAGGACTGAAATGTAACCTTCCATACATTCACACCTGCTCTTGCCGTTTTCTTTACACCCCAACCCTAAGAAATGCACAGAACAAGCCTTAGTCACAATTCATTACTTTTATTTGAAGACATTTGTTACAAACTGACAATAAATAAAAAAACAATTAAGAGAAACTAATATGAAACAGTAATGAGCAGTGCCCCTGTCCATGCTCACAAACGCCAATATTAGCCGGTATAACTAGCATGCCATCAGCTTCTCGGGACAAACACGTCATCACTTTCATAACATCATAAGCTGCGTGACATTCCTGTGCCGTACAACATGGAAGAAGTCATTGACCAGAAGTGATGGGTGCGGATGTCACCTCCCGGAGGAAGGAAATATCGCAGTCTGCAAGGCCAGCACTGCTCAGGGTTATTGGTTTCATTTTGGATATTTGGCAGCAAATTCATATGTATATATATATATATGTATATACACGATGGATATAAAAAGTCTACATTTCTGGCAAAATACTAAAATGTCAGGTTTTTGTCATGTAAAAAGAAAATCCTACCAAGAAGCATTTAAGAATTTTTTTCCACCTTTAAAGTCGCTCTTAATCTGTCACAATTCAGTTAAAAAATAAGCTTTTTTCACACAAAAAGACTTCAATGAACTAAAATAATGTGGTTGTATAAGTCTTCACTCCCTGTATTTGCATGGGTTCCCTGCTCACACACTCCAAAGCTTATCTGTCACATTTCGGGGGCATCTCCGGGGACAGCGCCCTTTTCAGGTCACCACAGATTGTCCCTTGGGTTCAGGCATGAGCTTGGGCTGTTCCAGAGCTTTCATCTTCCAGCCAAGCTCTTCTTTAGTTCATTTGGAGATCGTCCAGGGTCACTGTTATCCTAAAAAGTAAAATTCCTCTTCAACTTCAGATTTTGTTGCAGAATTGACTGATATTTGAACTGTTCATAATTCTCTCTAACGTCACTAAAGTTGTTGGGCCCAAAAGTTCCCCCTTGGTCTTATCAGGCATAACATGTTTCACACATGCTTTTGGTAGACTTGATGTATGTTTTGGCAAAGCATAGCCAGGCTTGGATGTTTTTCTTTGTAGGGAAAGGCTTCCATCTTGCCACCCAATGCAACAGCCTGGACATATGAAGAATACGGGACCTTGTTGTCACATGTAGAACTTAAAGGGAACCTGTCACCCCGTTTTTTGAGATTGAGATATAAATACTGTTAAATAGGGCCTGTGCTGTGCGTTACTATAGTGTATGTAGTGTACCCTGATTCCCCATGTATGCTGAGAAATACATTACCAAAGTCACCGTTTTCACCTGTCAATCAGGCTGGTCTGGTCAGATGGGCGTGTTCACAGCGTTCTTTTCTTCCCCAGGTTTCCGTTGGTGGCGTAGTGGTGTGCGCATGTCCAAGGTCCGAATTCCTTGCGCCCACATGAAGACACAGCGCGCGATCTGCGCTGTCATCCCTTTCATCGGTGGGGGCGGCCATCTTCCTGGGGCCGCGCGTGCGCAGATGTAGTGCTCTGCTGCACGGGGCTTCAGGAAAATGGCCGCGGGATGCCGCGCGTGCGCAGAAGAGATCGCGGCGGCCATTTTCCCAAAGCCGAGATGCAAACTCGGACCTTGGACATGCGCACACCACTACGCCACCAACGGAAAGCTGGGGAAGAAAAGAGCGCTGTGAACACGCCCATCTGACCAGACCAGCCTGATTGACAGGCGAAAACGGCGACTTTGGTAATGTATTTCTCAGCATACATGGGGAATCAGGGTACACTACATACACTATAGTAACGCACAGCACAGGCCCTATTTAACAGTATTTATATCTCAATCTCAAAAAACGGGGTGACAGGTTCCCTTTAACCTGTACTTGCCAGAAATTCCTGCAGTTCCTTTAATGCTGAATTCCAGACCAACTTTCTTCTGATCTTTTTATCACTGCCTGAGGGACGTCCCGTTCTCAGTAATGTCACTGTTGTGCCACATTTCAGCCCCTTCTTGAAGACGTCTTCACAGTATCCATGGTAAATTAAATGCCTGGTAAATTATGTTGTCCCCTTCTGACTAATAACTTTCCACACTGAGATCCTCTGCTGTGTTGTCAGCTGTTTACAGACCAGAAAATGTCAGGAAAATCCTCCTGGACCAGCGACACGTTCTCTGGGGTTAATGAGCGGTAAGAGACGGTGTCTGTGCCCTGACTATTACGTAACATGAGGGAAAATGTGATTGGCTGATCATGAACACAACCACATCCCCAATTATAGGAGGTCCTCATATTTATGCAACCGCATTATTTTACATTTGTTATTTTTACTTTCCCCTCAAACTGATTTCAGATTGTTTCTCACTGGATTTGAACAGTTTATGTCGACATTATAGAGGGAAAAGTTATAAAACGATTCTTCATGGTAGGATTTTGTTTTAAAGAGAAGAAAACAAACAACTGGAATTGTATTAGGGTGTGTAGACTTTGTATATCCACTTATATATATTAATAAATTCATCTGCCACTAAGTCAGTGACCAGCCTGCCAGTGGAGTAACAATGCTGGCTATGGCAGGCAGCCATCTTTAGTATAGCCATCTACATACATGGAAAGACCTAACCGTTTACATATTCATGTTACACATCAATAACTCATATTCAGTACACAGGACAGTCTATGGTGGAAATATAATAACAATAAAATACGTTTCTTCTAGACAATAAGAAGCATTATAGTAAAGTTGCAGCTGAAAAATTGACCTTTACTTGTTATGAGCTACTGTGCAAAACTCACGGTGCAACTACAATACACATGTACAGAACAGAATCAGTCATTCAATACCTGAAGAATAACACCATCCAACAAAAATATATATTTATATATATACTTATAAATATATATATATATATAAATATCTGTAAAACTATATAAAGAAATGTGTCTCTGAAGATTGGAAAGTGAGCCTAAAGCTGCATGAGATAAATGGTTCATCCATAGGAAAGAAACACAAGTGTGAAGTTAAGGCGACTCTTGGCTGGCCCAGCATACATCTGGACTGAGCGTTAGATTCTACCTGGAGCCGTGACATACATCTGGACTGAGCGTTAGATTCTACCTGGAGCCGTGACATACATCTGGACTGAGCGTTAGATTCTACCTGGAGCCATGACATACATCTGGACTGAGCGTTAGATTCTACCTGGAGCCGTGACATACATCTGGACTGAGCGTTAGATTCTACCTGGAGCCATGACATACATCTGGACTGAGCGTTAGATTCTACCTGGAGCCGTGACATACATCTGGACTGAGCGTCGGATTCTACCTGGAGCCGTGACATACATCTGGACTGAGCGTTAGATTCTACCTGGAGCCGTGACATACATCTGGACTGAGCGTTAGATTCTACCTGGAGCCGTGACATACATCTGGACTGAGCGTTAGATTCTACCTGGAGCCGTGACATACATCTGGACTGAGCGTTAGATTCTACCTGGAGCCGTGACATACATCTGGACTGAGCGTTAGATTCTACCTGGAGCCGTGACATACATCTGGACTGAGCGTTAGATTCTACCTGGAGCCATGACATACATCTGGACTGAGCGTCGGATTCTACCTGGAGCCGTGACATACATCTGGACTGAGCGTTAGATTCTACCTGGAGCCGTGACATACATCTGGACTGAGCGTTAGATTCTACCTGGAGCCGTGACATACATCTGGACTGAGCGTCGGATTCTACCTGGAGCCGTGACATACATCTGGACTGAGCGTTAGATTCTACCTGGAGCCATGACATACATCTGGACTGAGCGTCGGATTCTACCTGGAGCCGTGACATACATCTGGACTGAGCGTTAGATTCTACCTGGAGCCGTGACATACATCTGGACTGAGCGTTAGATTCTACCTGGAGCCGTGACATACATCTGGACTGAGCGTCGGATTCTACCTGGAGCCGTGACATACATCTGGACTGAGCGTTAGATTCTACCTGGAGCCGTGACATACATCTGGACTGAGCGTTAGATTCTACCTGGAGCCGTGACATTCATCTGGACTGAGCGTTCGATTCTACCTGGAGCCGTGACATACATCTGGACTGAGCGATAGATTCTACCTGGAGCCGTGACATAAATCTGGACTGAGCGTTAGATTCTACCTGGAGCCATGACATACATTTGGACTGAGCGTTAGATTCTACCTGGAGCCATGACCTACATCTGGACTGAGCGTTAGATTCTACCTGGAGCCATGAAATACATCTGGACTGAGCGTCGGATTCTACTTGGAGCCATGAAACACCCACTGCAGGGTCACAGCCTTTGTAACATGATCAGTGCTGCTGTCATTATCCCCGCAGTCGACCCTTACACTCTCTCAGTGCTGCTGCACAGCAATTTGGGGAAAGCTCATCAGTGCAGGCCAAATAGAGTCTGTTCCAGATAGGAGCAGTCAAATGTGAGCATCAATCTCTCTGCTCGGAGTGTCTGACAAGAATAGCCCTATTCATTACAATAGTGGAGTTATTTTGTAACTGGGCGAGTAACAAACACTTGGAATGGCAAAAAAGTTATATAGCCTGTACACGTGAGATTGTACAGATGTGTCATCGGGAAAACATGACTGTAGAATAAAATATTCATAAAATAATAATGGAATTCTGCAGTCATTACAGCTGCGGGAGACTTCAAGAGTGGACAAAAGGCAAGAAGGCCGGACATGTTGTGCCCCTCCAGTTCTACTTTGTTCCCTCCATTAGTAGAAGGCGAAAGCATTGAGAACTCTCATCTCCTAATGTAAGATTGTTTCCTGCTTCATCTACTCTGTGTCATCCATGGCCAGTAATGCCAATATAGCGTAAGATCGGATTCTCTGCAGACTCTAGTCGTCTCCTTTCCTCTACAGCCACAGAAAAGAGAAAATATAAAACTACAGTACGTAAACAAGAGTCCAAGATGGGCCTGATGAGCAGACCGCTCCCCGCGTAGTGTTATCGGTCTGAAATACATATATATCCATGGATTAAAAAAAAAAGGACATTCAGTTCTTCAAATCTCCACAAATGGGCAATAAACCTGCAAAGAAGCTGGAGAGTATGAACACATAAGCTGTGGCTGTGGTTGTCCAAGACGGGTTGAAATGCCCTGAACGAAGGTTGGAAATGGTTTTCTGGCTAGCAGTGCTCTCAGAGGAGGTGTCGGTCAGGAAGAGGCAACCTAAACTGAGCGACTGCTTCCCTCACCCTGTCCTAGCCCTAAGTCCCTCTGCATCACTAATAAACACGGGCAGAAAAGAGGAGGGAAGTCACAAGAGGTAGGTAGTAATGGTGCGGATTAAACTTGGGAATCTCCCAGGCTGTGGAATTCTTCTGGAGAAGTTTGCTTGTCGGTGTTGGTCTCCCCACCCTGCCTGAAATCAGAAGCAATCTCATCAAAGGTGCGACCCTTTGTCTCAGGCACTTTGAAGAATGTGAAGATGAAGAAGATAATCAGCAGGACTGTGAAGATAATGAAGACGTAGGCCCCACAGAGTTTCTGCAAAGGAAAGAAGACATATAATGAAGAATCCAGAGTGAGACCATTACGGCTACAGTGTAAAGTGATACGATAAGGATCATTTACCTCCACGTATTGGAAGCCCATTCCCACAATAAAGTTGGAGGTCCAGTTGGAAAGGCCGGCAACTGCAATAGCTGCAGGGCGAGGACCCTGACTGAAAAGCTCAGCAACAATGAACCAAGGAATGGGTCCTGGTCCTATCTCAAAGAATGCCACAAAGCCAAAAATGGCTACAATACTGAGGTAGGACATCTCTGATACACGGTCCTGTTGTTGGCAGACAAAATAATTGGATGAAGACACTTGTACCATGTCATTCACTAGTGTTTCTCAAGCCTTCTCTTTCATTTTCAGTTTGCACTTACCAGTAATACAAGAGCAATGGTCATCAATATAGCACATGCAGCCATGCCTCCCAGTCCGATAAGATGAAGGGTACGTCGTCCAGCTCGCTCAACTACAAACAGCTGCAAAACAAGAACAGTACAGATGAGACTGCATCGCCCCTCTCACAGTACGTCTGAGACTGCATCACCCCTCTCACAGTACGTCTGAGACTGCATCACCCCTCTCACAGTCCGTCTGAGACTGCATCACCCCTCTCACAGTCCGTCTGAGACCGCATCACCCCTCTCACAGTACAACTGAGACCGCATCGCCACTCTCACAGTACACCTGAGCCTGCATCGCCCCTCTCACAGTACAACTGAGCCTGCATCGCCCCTCTCACAGTACAACTGAGACTGCATCGCCCCTCTCACAGTCCGTCTGAGACCGCATCGCCCCTCTCACAGTACAACTGAGCCTGCATCGCCCCTCTCACAGTACAACTGAGACCGCATCGCCCCTCTCACAGTACGTCTGAGACTGCATCACCCCTCTCACAGTCCGTCTGAGACTGCATCGCCCCTCTCACAGTCCGTCTGAGACTGCATCGCCCCTCTCACAGTCCGTCTGAGACTGCATCGCCCCTCTCACAGTCCGTCTGAGACTGCATCGCCCCTCTCACAGTCCGTCTGAGACCGCATCGCCCCTCTCACAGTACAACTGAGACCGCATCGCCACTCTCACAGTACAACTGAGACCGCATCACCCCTCTCACAGTACAACTGAGACTGCATCACCCCTCTCACAGTACAACTGAGACTGCATCACCCCTCTCACAGTCCGTCTGAGACTGGATCGCCCCTCTCACAGTACAACTGAGACTGCATCGCCCCTCTCACAGTACAACTGAGACTGCATCACCCCTCTCACAGTACAACTGAGACCGCATCGCCACTCTCACAGTACAACTGAGCCTGCATCACCCCTCTCACAGTACAACTGAGACTGCATCACCCCTCTCACAGTACAACTGAGACTGCATCGCCCCTCTCACAGTACAACTGAGACCGCATCGCCACTCTCACAGTACAACTGAGACCGCATCGCCACTCTCACAGTACACCTGAGCCTGCATCGCCCCTCTCACAGTACAACTGAGACTGCATCGCCCCTCTCACAGTACAACTGAGACTGCATCGCCCCTCTCACAGTACAACTGAGACCGCATCGCCACTCTCACAGTACAACTGAGCCTGCATCACCCCTCTCACAGTACAACTGAGACTGCATCACCCCTCTCACAGTACGTCTGAGACTGCATCGCCCCTCTCACAGTCCGTCTGAGACTGCATCGCCCCTCTCACAGTACAACTGAGACTGCATCACCCCTCTCACAGTACAACTGAGACTGCATCGCCCCTCTCACAGTACAACTGAGACTGCATCGCCCCTCTCACAGTACAACTGAGACTGCATCACCCCTCTCACAGTACAACTGAGACTGCATCACCCCTCTCACAGTACAACTGAGACTGCATCGCCCCTCTCACAGTACGTCTGAGACTGCATCACCCCTCTCACAGTCCGTCTGAGACTGCATCGCCCCTCTCACAGTCCGTCTGAGACTGCATCGCCCCTCTCACAGTCCGTCTGAGACTGCATCGCCCCTCTCACAGTCCGTCTGAGACTGCATCGCCCCTCTCACAGTCCGTCTGAGACCGCATCGCCCCTCTCACAGTACAACTGAGACCGCATCGCCACTCTCACAGTACAACTGAGACCGCATCACCCCTCTCACAGTACAACTGAGACTGCATCACCCCTCTCACAGTACAACTGAGACTGCATCACCCCTCTCACAGTCCGTCTGAGACTGGATCGCCCCTCTCACAGTACAACTGAGACTGCATCGCCCCTCTCACAGTACAACTGAGACTGCATCACCCCTCTCACAGTACAACTGAGACCGCATCGCCACTCTCACAGTACAACTGAGCCTGCATCACCCCTCTCACAGTACAACTGAGACTGCATCACCCCTCTCACAGTACAACTGAGACTGCATCGCCCCTCTCACAGTACAACTGAGACCGCATCGCCACTCTCACAGTACACCTGAGCCTGCATCGCCCCTCTCACAGTACAACTGAGACTGCATCACCCCTCTCACAGTACAACTGAGACTGCATCGCCCCTCTCACATTACAACTGAGACTGCATCGCCCCTCTCACAGTACAACTGAGACCGCATCGCCACTCTCACAGTACACCTGAGCCTGCATCGCCCCTCTCACAGTACAACTGAGACTGCATCACCCCTCTCACAGTACAACTGAGACCGCATCGCCCCTCTCACAGTACAACTGAGACCGCATCGCCACTCTCACAGTACACCTGAGCCTGCATCGCCCCTCTCACAGTACAACTGAGACTGCATCGCCCCTCTCACAGTACAACTGAGACTGCATCGCCCCTCTCACAGTACAACTGAGACCGCATCGCCACTCTCACAGTACAACTGAGCCTGCATCACCCCTCTCACAGTACAACTGAGACTGCATCACCCCTCTCACAGTACGTCTGAGACTGCATCACCCCTCTCACAGTCCGTCTGAGACTGCATCGCCCCTCTCACAGTACAACTGAGACTGCATCACCCCTCTCACAGTACAACTGAGACTGCATCGCCCCTCTCACAGTACAACTGAGACTGCATCGCCCCTCTCACAGTACAACTGAGACTGCATCACCCCTCTCACAGTACAACTGAGACTGCATCACCCCTCTCACAGTCCGTCAGAGACTGCATCACCCCTCTCACAGTCCGTCTGAGACTGCATCGCCCCTCTCACAGTCCGTCTGAGACTGCATCGCCCCTCTCACAGTACGTCTGAGACTGCATCGCCCCTCTCACAGTCCGTCTGAGACTGCATCGCCCCTCTCACAGTCCTTCTGAGACTGCATCGCCCCTCTCACAGTACGCCTGAGACTGCATCGCCCCTCTCAATCCATCTGAGACCGCATCGCCCCTCTCACAGTCCGTCTGAGACTGCATCGCCCCTCTCACAGTCCGTCTGAGACTGCATCGCCCCTCACAGTCCGTCTGAGACTGCATCGCCCCTCACAGTCCGTCTGAGACCGCATCGCCCCTCTCACAGTACAACTGAGACTGCATCACCCCTCTCACAGTACGTCTGAGACTGCATCGCCCCTCACAGTCCGTCTGAGACCGCATCACCCCTCTCACAGTACGTCTGAGACTGCA
The DNA here is from genome assembly GCF_032444005.1 of Ranitomeya imitator. Lineage (NCBI taxonomy): Eukaryota > Metazoa > Chordata > Amphibia > Anura > Dendrobatidae > Ranitomeya > Ranitomeya imitator. The sequence goes on from NC_091291.1 coordinate 1,389,016, forward strand.
TCATCCCTCTCACAGTCCGTCTGAGACTGCATTGCCCCTTTCACAGTACGTCTGAGACTGCATCGCCCCTCACAGTCCATCTGAGACCGCATCACCCCTCTCACAGTACAACTGAGACTGCATCACCCCTCTCACAGTACGTCTGAGACTGCATCGCCCCTCACAGTCCGTCTGAGACCGCATCACCCCTCTCACAGTACGTCTGAGACTGCATCATCCCTCTCACAGTCCGTCTGAGACTGCATTGCCCCTTTCACAGTACGTCTGAGACTGCATCGCCCCTCACAGTCCATCTGAGACCGCATCACCCCTCTCACAGTACAACTGAGACTGCATCACCCCTCTCACAGTACGTCTGAGACTGCATCGCCCCTCACAGTCCGTCTGAGACTGCATCGCCCCTCACAGTCCGTCTGAGACCGCATCGCCCCTCTCACAGTACAACTGAGACTGCATCACCCCTCTCACAGTACGTCTGAGACTGCATCGCCCCTCACAGTCCATCTGAGACCGCATCACCCCTCTCACAGTCCGTCTGAGACCGCATCGCCCCTCTCACAGTCCGTCTGAGACTGCATCACCCTCAGTCCGTCTGAGACCGCATCGCCCCTCTCACAGTACAACTGAGACTGCATCACCCCTCTCACAGTACGTCTGAGACTGTATCACCCCTCACAGTCCGTCTGAGACCGCATCACCCCTCTCACAGTCCGTCTGAGACTGCATCACCCCTCTCACAGTCCGTCTGAGACCGCATCGCCCCTCACAGTCCGTCTGAGACTGCATCACCCTCACAGTACGTCTGAGACCGCATCGCCCCTCTCACAGTACGTCTGAGACCGCATCGCCCCTCTCACAGTCCGTCTGACACTGCATCGCCCCTCTCACAGTACGTCAGAGACCGCATCGCCCCTCTCACAGTCCGTCTGACACTGCATCGCCCCTCTCACAGTAGAGCTGAGACTGCATCGCCCCTCTCACAGTACGTCTGAGTCCGCATCGCCCCTCTCACTGTACACCTTAGACCATTCACATGAGATTGCATCGCCTCCCCCGGTTTAGTTTGCTATTCCCTGACTCGCAAGGAAGATTTCTGTTAAAAATATCACATTCTAGTTTTAGTAATTCTCTCTAGTTTTTAAATCTTGAGTTTTAGTTTGGAACATTTATAGAATAAAGTTCTGCAGACATAGCACATAGACGTGGGATTATGTCCCAGGTCAGTGGTTGGGCCTTGTACTCACAGACACAACGGTAAATGCTGTGTTGACAATTCCAGCACCGATAGTGGCATAAATTGGCTGCTCAACTTGGGCTTTTTCGAAGATCATAGTAGAATAGTAGAAGACCTGAAATGAAGAAGAGATTGTGTTTATTTCCGGGCACAACATGGTAGGTGTACTGCACAGGTGACATTCCAGGAATAGCTGAGACACTGCCTTTGTATCCCTGCTTCATGCCTAGAAGTGCTGGTGAGAAATCGATATCTTCGAGCTTCTGTCTTACCGCATTAATGCCAGAGAGCTGCTGAGAAAGCTGCAGAACAATCGCAATGAAGATGGGCTGACGATACAACGGTGAGCGGAACAGCTCCAATATTGTCACATTCTTCTCTCTCATCATCTGACGACTCTCTTCCTTCATCTCCTGAAGATCGCTGGTCACATCTGTGGTGCCTCGAAGCTTCTTCAGGACTGTGAAAGATATCATGAGCCACGGTAAAGTTCACAGGATCACCCACATATTTAAGGTAAGAAAAGCTTCTAGGTGCTCACCACTCTTGGCTTTGTCCTCTTCATTACGGTTGATGAGTAAAAATCGGGGACTTTCCGGACAGAATGGTAGTGCCGCTGACTGGACAAGGGCAGGTACAAAGATGCAGCCAAGAAGAAGTGGCCATAAACTGTCATTCCCCATGATCGGCTCCAAGCCAAATATCTGTGCAGAGAATTGTAGATGTCACATCCTCTGTCAGGCAGAGACGTAAAGTACGAGCCACAGCAGTGCCGCCACGTACCTGGGCTATGAGAATGCCAACCACAACTCCCAGCTGGTGCAGAGTTCCCAGAGCTCCACGAAGAGACGTAGGAGCAACTTCTCCAACGTACATGGGCACAAAGCCAGTAGTAAGACCAGAGTAGAGACCGATTATAAACCGGCCAATAATCAGCATTTCAAAAGAGTAGGCCATCTTGGAGAAGCCCATAAAAATGGCAGCAATAAATGCCAGGATGTTAGCCATCAACATGGAGTTACGCCTGGAAACGAGAGGGCAACAAAAATCCATCATGCTTGGAAGATATTTCACCTGTAACTGGTCATACAATACGTGGCATGACTGATGCGATAATGGCGCCCAAGAACAAACCATAATAACATCCTTGATGATCTGACTATGCTGCCGCCTGTAGAGATGTTACTAGCCATCCACTGCCCCAGAAGAAAGCACGTGCAAAATAAGAACCCGATTTAGAAATCTTCCGTTGTCTTTGGATGACTTTCAGTTTTTATTCTGAGAGTTTGGGTAATGACCCTGCTCGCCCCATCAGCCAATATTCGGAGCTACCATCGTCTACGATATACATATAAATACCGGTAACAGAAAAACATGTACCCATGTAAGTGGCGACTCGCCAAAGAATGCAGAACCAGGAGAAAACTGGGTCAAAAAATGGCAATAAAAATACAAATGCAGAAGATAAATAAATCCAAAAAATATAATACATGAGTTGTAATCAAACAGATGATTAAATCCATAGGTGTAAAGAGAAGGCCGAAGAGAAGGTCGGGATTTATAATAAAGTGGAAACAGGAATATATAATCCATTTCCAGGTATCACATGCTTATATGGATCAGGATTCCACGTTGGCATTGAGTATACAAGTAACCAAGACAAAATGCATTTAAAAAAGTGGTCTGTAAATCACTCTGCTGCAGCCTGCACCTATCAAAAGTAACGTTAAGAAACAGCAGGGGTACGAACCCCCTGCCAGGGTCTACGCAGGACGAATCATCATAATGGGTCATTATTCCCATGGTTAGTGGTTGGGTGAAGCCATTTATTGTCACACTACTGTGTTTTCTCTTTATAAATCATAATGACAACCCAAAACATCCAAATGACCCTGATCAAAAGTTCACATCCCCTGGGGATTTTGGCCTGATAACATGTACAGAAGTTGACACAAATGGGTGTGAATGGCTGCTAAAGGCAACATCCTCACCTGTGACCTGTTTGCTTGTAATCAGTGTGTGTATAAAAGCTGAGTGAGTTTCTGGGATCCAGACAGACTCTTGCATCTTTCATCCAGCCACTGACATTTCTGGATTGTGAGTCATGGGGAAAGCAAAATAATTGTCAACAGATCTACGGGAAAAGGTGGTTGATCTGTATAAAACAGGAAAGGGATACAAAAAGATATCCAAGGAATTGATCATGCTAGTCAGCAGCGTTCAAACTTATTAACAAATGGAAAATTAGGGGCTCTGTACAAACAAAACGATACTTGGTGAAAGCTGAAGGAAAGATGAGTGCAGCACGTTGTCAGCAAATACTGGAGGGAAATTTGCACTCATCAGCCCAGAAGCTGCGCATGGGTCATACTTGGACGTTCTAGCACGACAACGATCCAGAACACAAGTCGACCTGTCATTGGCTACAGCAGAACAAGGTGAAGATTCTGGAGTGTCCATCTCAGTCTCCTGACCTCAGTATCATTGAGCCACTCTGGGGAGATCTCAAGTGCGCAGTTCATGCCAGACAGCCCAGGAATTTACAGGAACTGGAGGCTTTATGCCAAGAAGAGTGGGCAGCTTTACCATCTGAGAAAATAAAGAACCTCGTCCACAACTGCCACAAAAGACTTCAAGCTGCCATTGATGTTAGAGGGGGCAACACACAGTATTAAGAAATGAGGTATGTGAACTTTGATCAGGGTCATCTGGATGTTTTGGGTCATTATGATTTAAATAGGGAAAACACAGTAGTTTGACAATAAATGGCTTCAACCAAACCACTAACCATGAGCAGAGAAAAGGTTTTGGTGTTGTCCTTCATATTCTCTGAAAAAAGGCCAAGAAAGCAAAAATTCTGCCGGGGTATGCAAACTTTTGTTCACAGCTGTAAGCATGTGATACCTCTTTTTATTGAGTTCCTGGAAATGGCTTATATATTCCGGTTTTCTTCTGTTTGCCCTTTATTACAAATCCCGACCTCTTCGGCCTTCTCTTTACACCTATGGATTTAATCACCTTTTGATTACAGCCCATGTATTACACTTTTGTACTTCCCGTATTTATCTTCTGTATGTGTATGAATTGTTGTTCATTTAATAGAAGTTATAAACGTGTATTTTTTTGGCATTTTTTCACAGTTTTCGCCTTGTTTTGCAATAGTCTACGATAGTGTAGAGAAGCCTGCGGAAAACAAGCATGGCAGTGATAGATCTGCTGGACCTCCAGAATGACTGACGGAACAACTCACCTGCCAAATCGGTTCACAAACAGACCCACCGAGAAGGAGCCAATCATGCCACCAACTGAGAAGATGGCCACAGACAAGGACCACAGGGAGGTCAGGCTGGAGTCCGGGATGTTCTCCCCATAGCGGGAAATCCAAGTCTCATTGTAAAACTTCTCAATCACCTGCAAAAAACATCAGAAGAATGGTAGAAAGAATTACAGACAGGAAAGAGACGACTAAAGCACAAAGATATGTGCAAAACAGTGGTGTGCTTCAAAAAGCTGATTCCTCATAATCCCAGTTCTCTCCATATACAGTATAATCCTAGTTCTCTCCATATACAGTATAATCCTAGTTCTCTCCATATACAGTATAATCCTAGTTCTCTCTATATACAGTATAATCCCAGTTCTCTCCATATACAGTATAATCCTAGTTCTCTCCATATACAGTATAATCCTAGTTCTCTCCGTATACAGTATAATCCCAGTTCTCTCCGTATACAGTATAATCCCTGTTCTCTCCATATACAGTATAATCCCTGTTCTCTCCATATACAGTATAATCCCTGTTCTCTCCATATACAGTATAATCCTAGTTCTCTCCATATACAGTATAATCCTAGTTCTCTCCATATACAGTATAATCCTAGTTCTCTCCATATACAGTATAATCCTAGTTCTCTCCGTATACAGTATAATCCCTGTTCTCTCCATATACAGTATAATCCCAGTTCTCTCCGTATACAGTATAATCCCAGTTCTCTCCGTATACAGTATAATCACTGTTCTCTCCATATACAGTATAATCCCAGTTCTCTCCGTATACAGTATAATCACTGTTCTCTCCGTATACAGTATAATCCCAGTTCTCTCCATATACAGTATAATCCCAGTTCTCTCCATACACGGTATAATCCCAGTTCTCTCCATATATGGTATAATCCCAGTTCTCTCCATACACGGTATAATCCCAGTTCTCTCCATACACGGTATAATCCCTGTTCTCTCCATATACAGTATAATCCCTGTTCTCTCCATATACAGTATAATCCCAGTTCTCTCCGTATACAGTATAATCCCTGTTCTCTCCATATACAGTATAATCCTAGTTCTCTCCATATACAGTATAATCCTAGTTCTCTCCATATACAGTATAATCCTAGTTCTCTCCATATACAGTATAATCCCAGTTCTCTCCGTATACAGTATAATCCCAGTTCTCTCCATATACAGTATAATCACTGTTCTCTCCATATACAGTATAATCCCTGTTCTCTCCATATACAGTATAATCCCAGTTCTCTCCATACACCGTATAATCCCAGTTCTCTCCATACACGGTATAATCCCTGTTCTCTCCATATACAATATAATCCCACTTCTCTCCATACACGGTATAATCCCAGTTCTCTCCATATACAGTATAATCCCAGTTCTCTCCATACACAGTATAATCCCTGTTCTCTCCATATACAGTATAATCCCTGTTCTCTCCATATATGGTATAATCCCTGTTCTCTCCGTATACGGTATAATCCCTGTACTCTCCGTATACGGTATAACCCTGTTCTCTCCGTATACGGTATAATCCCAGTTCTCTCCGTATACGGTATAATCGCAGTTCTCTCCGTATACGGTATAATCCCAGTTCTCTCCGTATACGGTATAATCCCTGTTCTCTCCGTATACGGTATAATCCCAGTTCTCTCCGTATACGGTATAATCCCTGTTCTCTCCGTATACGATATAATCCCAGTTCTCTCCGTATACACTATAATCCCTTTTCTCTATATATACAGTATAATCCCAGTTCTCTCCGTATACGGTATAATCGCAGTTCTCTCCGTATACGGTATAATCCCTGTTCTCTCCGTATACACTATAATCCCTTTTCTCTCTATATACGGTATAATCCCAGTTCTCTCCGTATACACTATAATCCCTTTTCTCTCTATATACGGTATAATCCCAGTTCTCTCCGTATACGGTATAATCGCAGTTCTCTCCGTATACGGTATAATCCCAGTTCTCTCCGTATACGGTATAATCCCTGTTCTCTCCGTATACGGTATAATCACTGTTTTCTCCGTATACGGTATAATCCCTGTTCTCTCCGTATACACTATAATCCCTTTTCTCTCTATATACGGTATAATCCCAGTTCTCTCCGTATACGGTATAATCGCAGTTCTCTCCGTATACGGTATAATCCCAGTTCTCTCCGTATACGGTATAATCCCTGTTCTCTCCGTATACGGTATAATCACTGTTTTCTCCGTATACGGTATAATCCCTGTTCTCTCCGTATACAGTATAATCCCTGTACTCTCCGTATACGGTATAACCCTGTACTCTCCGTATACGGTATAACCCTGTTCTCTCCGTATACGGTATAATCCCAGTTCTCTCCGTATACGGTATAATCGCAGTTCTCTCCGTATACGGTATAATCCCAGTTCTCTCCGTATACGGTATAATCCCTGTTCTCTCCGTATACGGTATAATCACTGTTTTCTCCGTATACGGTATAATCCCTGTTCTCTCCGTATACAGTATAATCACTGTTCTCTCCATACACCGTATAATCCCAGTTCTCTCCGTATACGGTATAATCCCAGTTCTCTCTGTATACGGTATAATCCCTGTTCTCTCCGTATACGATATAATCCCAGTTCTCTCCGTATACGGTATAATCACTGTTTTCTCCGTATACGGTATAATCCCTGTTCTCTCCGTATACGGTATAATCCCTTTTCTCTCTATATACAGTATAATCCCAGTTCTCTCCATACTCAGGGGCGCCAGGAGCTGCACATTCAATACTAAGTATATACATGAACAAAATATCAGTTTATAAACAGAAAATGAAGCAGGAATAACGGCAGATGGCTCTGTGTTGTCATTTATAGACCGGGGTCTTTTCCATTCCAGACTTTGCTTCTCTGATAATCTCTGGCCCGATATTTCGGCGTACCCCTCTATTTCTGACAGCGGGTTCACATTTGTCGCAGATCTTTGGTATTTTCATGTCTGCAGCCAGGATGTCGCCCGTTTCGCCCTGGACCTTGGTGCCTGCTCTGTGATAACTGGGCCCAGCTCTATTTGCCATTGATTTTTGTGAGCAGCCTCTGGTTTCCTGCTCTTCTTTATAGCTTTTCTCATCTCCAATCAACTTATTGATCAACGTTCTTTCTTCTGTACGATGTCTGGAACGACCGGGCTAAAACCAGTAAGTACCACATCTGCTGCGTCCTTCTTCACATAAGGGCCATCATTAACATCTGTGTCTTCACATAATTAATAATCTCACTAATTGAACTTTGCACTGGTATTAATTAAGGGGGAAGTGAGACGACCGCCCCGGGGAGGGTGGACTCTGGGCAATGTATTGTGGCTGTAATGAATAACGAATAGTTGCCTCGTTAACCTGCCCACAACCTCAGATCTTCTCGTATGGTGGCCGGCGGTGGCATCACCCGTCCCTGGACAGCGGAGTGACTGACTGGGTACAGGGCAGAAGAGAAGGCAGACTCCATTTAAAAGAGTCTCAAGAAGGAGGAGCTGAGAGCCTGAGAGAGAGCCAGAGTAGTGGGATGACAACCTGGCGACCCCAATGCAAAGCTTGGCCAACTGGGACCGTGAACACCCACAAGAGGAGGTGAGGACGTGAAAGAGGGCATCTCCGTGGAAGGACCGCTGCCCAGTGCTGGCATCCAGATTTCAGAGGATCAACCGAGTTGAGGCGGATGATGGATGCACTGGGAGAGCGGCCACGGAGATAGAAGAGGCAGGAATCTTAAGCCAATATCTGGGTGTTCGTGTAGCAGCACCCCTACCTGCCTCCGCGTAGAGGACCGGGATAAAAGCAGAGAGAGGCCCGAGATATACCACAGTTCAGATGTTAGGAATATGTTAGTGCTGTATAAAGATTATTATTATTATTATAAAGCAATCATTCTATTAATCTCATCAGTATCTCAGTGGCCTCAAGCAATTGTTTTCCCAGCAACTGGGATGATGGACTTATGGAATATTCTTCATTCTGTGAACTAGAAGCAAATGTTTAAGAGGAAGGTATGAACACTTGTGGCCATTCAGAGGGAAGATCCCAGGACGGGAGGAAGAAGCCGTGTGCTTAGTCCATGAGTTGTGGAGAGTGACATCAAAGGGAACGCACCTAAGATGAGGTCCTGAAGGACATGGATGGATGGCCTATGGAGTTTGGAGATTGTTGTGTTATATGTTACGTCATGTGTAAACCTCTATACTCTGGTAGTGCGCTGTAACCTTTCACACGAACTACGGATGTGTATAGTAGCACATCACATGTGTCTGTATTTTGGTGTCTTTATGTGTCTATCGATGTGTCTGTTGGTTTCTCTGTGTCACGGTGTGTCTGTGTGTCGGTTTCTCTGTCTCTGTGTCTGTACAGGTCCTTCTCAAAAAATTAGCATATAGTGTTAAATTTCATTATTTACCATAATGTAATGATTACAATTAAACTTTCATATATTATAGATTCATTATCCACCAACTGAAATTTGTCAGGTCTTTTATTGTTTTAATACTGATGATTTTGGCATACAACTCCTGATAACCCAAAAAACCTGTCTCAATAAATTAGCATATTTCACCCATCCAATCAAATAAAAGTGTTTTTTAATAACAAACAAAAAACCATCAAATAATAATGTTCAGTTATGCACTCAATACTTGGTGGGGAATCCTTTGGCAGAAATGACTGCTTCAATGCGGCGTGGCATGGAGGCAATCAGCCGGTGACACTGCTGAGATGTTATGGAGGCCCAGGATGCTTCAATAGCGGCCTTAAGCTCATCCAGAGTGTTGGGTCTTGCGTCTCTCAACTTTCTCTTCACAATATCCCACAGATTCTCTATGGGGTTCAGGTCAGGAGAGTTGGCAGGCCAATTGAGCACAGTAATACCATGGTCAGTAAACCATTTACCAGTGGTTTTGGCACTGTGAGCAGGTGCCAGGTCGTGCTGAAAAATGAAATCTTCATCTCCATAAAGCATTTCAGCCGATGGAAGCATGAAGTGCTCCAAAATCTCCTGATAGCTAGCTGCATTGACCCTGCCCTTGATGAAACACAGTGGACCAACACCAGCAGCTGACATGGCACCCCACACCATCACTGACTGTGGGTACTTGACACTGGACTTCAGGCATTTTGGCATTTCCTTCTCCCCAGTCTTCCTCCAGACTCTGGCACCTTGATTTCCGAATGACATGCAAAATTTGCTTTCATCAGAAAAAAGTACTTGGGACCACTTAGCAACAGTCCAGTGCTGCTTCTCTGTAGCCCAGGTCAGGCGCCTCTGCCGCTGTTTATGGTTCAAAAGTGGCTTTACCTGGGGAATGCGGCACCTGTAGCCCATTTCCTGCACACGCCTGTGCACGGTGGCTCTGGATGTTTCCACACCAGACTCAGTCCACTGCTTCCTCAGGTTCCCCAAGGTCTGGAATCGGTCCTTCTCCACAATCTTCCTCAGGGTCCGGTCTCCTCTTCTCGTTGTACAGCGTTTTCTGCCACATTGTTTCCTTCCAACAGACTTACCATTGAGGTGCCTTGATACAGCACTCTGGGAACAGCCTATTTGTTGAGAAATTTCTTTCTGGGTCTTACCCTCTTGCTTGAGGGTGTCAATGATGGCCTTCTTGACATCTGTCAGGTCGCTAGTCTTACCCATGATGGGGGTTTTGAGTAATGAACCAGGCAGGGAGTTTATAAAAGCCTCAGGTATCTTTTGCATGTGTTTAGAGTTAATTAATTGATTCAGAAGATTAGGGTAATAGGTCGTTTAGAGAACCTTTTCTTGATATGCTAATTTATTGAGACAGGTTTTTTGGGTTATCAGGAGTTGTATGCCAAAATCATCAGTATTAAAACAATAAAAGACCTGACAAATTTCAGTTGGTGGATAATGAATCTATAATATATGAAAGTTTAATTGTAATCATTACATTATGGTAAATAATGAAATTTAACACTATATGCTAATTTTTTGAGAAGGACCTGTATATCTGTGTATCTGTCTTGGTGTCTGTTTCTCGGTATGTGTTTCTCTGTCTCGGTGTGTTAGTGTCTTGCTGTGTCTGTGTCTCGGAGTGTTTATCTCTGTATGTATCTCTGTGTGTGTGTCTTGGTATATCTGTCTCTGTGTTCGTTCTCCGTGTGTCTTGGTGTGTCTGTTTCTCTGTGTGTCTGTTTCTCGGTGTGACTGTATCTCGTGTCTGGGTCTTGGTGTGTCTATTTCTCTGTGTGTCTGTCTCTGTGTGTCTGTCTCGGTGTCTATGTCTCGGTGTGTCTGTGTCACGGTGTGTATGTCATGGTGTGTCTGTGTCTCGATGTGTCTGTTTCTCTGTGTCTCGGTGTTTCTATTTCTCGGTGTGTCTGTGTCTCGATGTGTCTGTCTTGGTGTGTCTTTCTCTGTGTGTCTGTATCTCGGTGTCGCCGTGTCTTAGTGTGTCTGTGTTTTGGTGTCGCCGTGTCTCGGTGTATCTGTGTTAACATAGAACTTAGCACTCAACTTGGGATGCTTGAACAGAAGAATTTTATTTTGCAGAATACTCAAAACGTTTCGGTTCAACATGAACCTTCTTCAGTTAGATGCAGCCGTGATATGCGGAGAGAGGTACTTTAGGAGAATAAGGTGCAGGCGTGTATACCACCAGACACGGAGTCCACCTCTTGTTTGATACGTGTCTCGGTGTGTTTGTGTCTCGGTGTGTCTGTGTTTCAGTGTTGCCGCGTCTTAGTGTGACTGTCTCGGTGTGTCTGTGTTTTGGTGTCGCCGTGTCTCGGTGTATCTGTGTGTCTGTGTTTCGGTGTCGCCGTGTCTCGGTGTGTCTGTATCTCGGTGTGTCAGTGTTTTGGTGTCGCTGTGTCTTGGTGTGTCTGTGTTTCGGTGTCGCTGTGTCTCGGTGTGTCTGTGTTTCGGTGTCGCCGTGTCTCGGTGTGTCTATCTCGGTGTGTCAGTGCTTTGGTGTCGCTGTATCTCGGTTTGTCTGTGTTTCGGTGTCGCCGTGTCTCAGTGTATCTGTGTGTCTGTGTTTCGGTGTCGCCGTGTCTCGGTGTGTCTGTTTCTCGGTGTGTCAGTGTTTTGGTGTCGCTGTGTCTTGGTGTGTCTGTGTGTCTGTGTTTCGGTGTCGCTGTGTTTTGATGTCGCCGTGTCTCAGTGTGTTTGTGTCTCGGTGTGTCTGTGTTTCGGTGTCGCCGTGTCTCGGTGTGTCTGTGTCTTGGTGTGTCTGTTTCTGTGTCGCCGTGTCTCGGTGTGTCTGTATCTCGGTGTGTCAGTGCTTTCGTGTTGCTGTATCTTGGTGTGTCTGTGTTTTGGTGTCGCCGTGTCTCGGTGTGTTTGTGTCTCGGTGTGTCTGTGTTTCGGTGTCGCCGTGTCTTGGTGTGTCTGTGTTTCGGTGTCGCTGTGTCTCGGTGTGTCTGTGTTTTGATGTCGCCGTGTCTCAGTGTGTTTGTGTCTCGGTGTGTCTGTGTTTCAGTGTCGCCGTGTCTCGGTGTGTCTGTGTCTTAGTGTGTCTGTGTTTCGGTGTCGCCGTGTCTCGGTGTGTCTGTATCTCGGTGTGTCAGTGCTTTGGTGTCGCTGTATATCGGTGTGTCTGTGTTTTGATGTCGCCGTGTCTCAGTGTGTTTGTGTCTCGGTGTGTCTGTGTTTCGGTGTCGCCATGTCTCGGTGTGTCTGTGTCTTGGTGTGTCTGTTTCTGTGTCGCCGTGTCTCGGTGTGTCTGTATCTCGGTGTGTCAGTGCTTTCGTGTCGCTGTATCTTGGTGTGTCTGTGTTTTGGTGTCGCCGTGTCTCGGTGTGTTTGTGTCTCGGTGTGTCTGTGTTTCGGTGTCGCCGTGTCTTGGTGTGTCTGTGTTTCGGTGTCGCTGTGTCTCGGTGTGTCTGTGTTTTGATGTCGCCATGTCTCAGTGTGTTTGTGTCTCGGTGTGTCTGTGTTTCAGTGTCGCCGTGTCTCGGTGTGTCTGTGTCTTGGTGTGTCTGTGTTTCGGTGTCGCCGTGTCTCGGTGTGTCTGTATCTCGGTGTGTCAGTGCTTTGGTGTCGCTGTATCTCGGTGTGTCTGTGTTTTGGTGTCGCCGTGTCTCAGTGTGTTTGTGTCTCGGTGTGTCTGTGTTTCGGTGTCGCCGTGTCTCGGTGTGTCTGCGTCTTGGTGTGTCTGTGTTTCGGTGTCGCTGTATCTCGGTGTGTCTGTGTTTTGGTGTCGCCGTGTCTCAGTGTGTTTGTGTCTCGGTGTGTCTGTGTTTCGGTGTCGCCGTGTCTTGGTGTGTCTGTGTTTCGGTGTCGCTGTGTCTCGGTGTGTCTGTGTTTTGATGTCGCCGTGTCTCAGTGTGTTTGTGTCTCGGTGTGTCTGTGTTTCAGTGTCGCCGTGTCTCGGTGTGTCTGTGTCTTGGTGTGTCTGTGTTTCGGTGTCGCCGTGTCTCGGTGTGTCTGCATCTCGGTGTGTCAGTGCTTTGGTGTCGCTGTATCTCGGTGTGTCTGTGTTTTGGTGTCGCCGTGTCTCAGTGTGTTTGTGTCTCGGTGTGTCTGTGTTTCGGTGTCGCCGTATCTCGGTGTGTCTGCGTCTTGGTGTGTCTGTGTTTCGGTGTCGCCGTGTCTCGGTGTGTCTGTATCTCGGTGTGTCAGTGCTTTGGTGTCGCTGTATCTCGGTGTGTCTGTGTTTTGATGTCGCCGTGTCTCAGTGTGTTTGTGTCTCGGTGTGTCTGTGTTTCGGTGTCGCCGTGTCTCGGTGTGTCTGTTTCTGTGTCGCCGTGTCTCGGTGTGTCTGTATCTCGGTGTGTCAGTGCTTTCGTGTCGCTGTATCTTGGTGTGTCTGTGTTTTGGTGTCGCCGTGTCTCGGTGTGTTTGTGTCTCGGTGTGTCTGTGTTTCGGTGTCGCCGTGTCTTGGTGTGTCTGTGTTTCGGTGTCGCTGTGTCTCGGTGTGTCTGTGTTTTGATATCGCCGTGTCTCAGTGTGTTTGTGTCTCGGTGTGTCTGTGTTTCAGTGTCGCCGTGTCTCGGTGTGTCTGTGTCTTGGTGTGTCTGTGTTTCGGTGTTGCCGTGTCTCGGTGTGTCTGTATCTCGGTGTGTCAGTGCTTTGGTGTCGCTGTATCTCGGTGTGTCTGTGTTTTGGTGTCGCCGTGTCTCAGTGTGTTTGTGTCTCGGTGTGTCTGTGTTTCGGTGTCGCCGTGTCTCGGTGTGTCTGCGTCTTGGTGTGTCTGTGTTTCGGTGTCGCTGTATCTCGGTGTGTCTGTGTTTTGGTGTCGCCGTGTCTCAGTGTGTTTGTGTCTCGGTGTGTCTGTGTTTCGGTGTCGCCGTGTCTTGGTGTGTCTGTGTTTCGGTGTGTCTGTGTTTTGGTGTCGCCGTGTCTCAGTGTGTTTGTGTCTCGGTGTGTCTGTGTTTCGGTGTCGCTGTGTCTCGGTGTGTCTGTGTTTTGATGTCGCCGTGTCTCGGTGTGTCTGTGTCTTGGTGTGTCTGTGTTTCGGTGTCGCCGTGTCTCGGTGTGTCTGCATCTCGGTGTGTCAGTGCTTTGGTGTCGCTGTATCTCGGTGTGTCTGTGTTTTGGTGTCGCCGTGTCTCAGTGTGTTTGTGTCTCGGTGTGTCTGTGTTTCAGTGTCGCCGTGTCTCGGTGTGTCTGTGTCTTGGTGTGTCTGTGTTTCGGTGTCGCCGTGTCTCGGTGTGTCAGTGCTTTGGTGTCGCTGTATCTCGGTGTGTCTGTGTTTTGGTGTCGCCGTGTCTCAGTGTGTTTGTGTCTCGGTGTGTCTGTGTTTCGGTGTCGCCGTGTCTCGGTGTGTCTGCGTCTTGGTGTGTCTGTGTTTCGGTGTCGCCGTGTCTCGGTGTGTCTGTATCTCGGTGTGTCAGTGCTTTGGTGTCGCTGTATCTCGGTGTGTCTGTGTTTTGATGTCGCCGTGTCTCAGTGTGTTTGTGTCTCGGTGTGTCTGTGTTTCGGTGTCGCCGTGTCTCGGTGTGTCTGTATCTCGGTGTGTCAGTGCTTTCGTGTCGCTGTATCTTGGTGTGTCTGTGTTTTGGTGTCGCCGTGTCTCGGTGTGTTTGTGTCTCGGTGTGTCTGTGTTTCGGTGTCGCCGTGTCTTGGTGTGTCTGTGTTTCGGTGTCGCTGTGTCTCGGTGTGTCTGTGTTTTGATGTCGCCGTGTCTCAGTGTGTTTGTGTCTCGGTGTGTCTGTGTTTCAGTGTCGCCGTGTCTCGGTGTGTCTGTGTCTTGGTGTGTCTGTGTTTCGGTGTCGCCGTGTCTCGGTGTGTCTGTATCTCGGTGTGTCAGTGCTTTGGTGTCGCTGTATCTCGGTGTGTCTGTGTTTTGGTGTCGCCGTGTCTCAGTGTGTTTGTGTCTCGGTGTGTCTGTGTTTCGGTGTCGCCGTGTCTCGGTGTGTCTGCGTCTTGGTGTGTCTGTGTTTCGGTGTCGCTGTATCTCGGTGTGTCTGTGTTTTGGTGTCGCCGTGTCTCAGTGTGTTTGTGTCTCGGTGTGTCTGTGTTTCGGTGTCGCCGTGTCTCGGTGTGTCTGCGTCTTGGTGTGTCTGTGTTTCGGTGTCGCCGTGTCTCGGTGTGTCTGTATCTCGGTGTGTCAGTGCTTTGGTGTCGCTGTATCTCGGTGTGTCTGTGTTTTGATGTCGCCGTGTCTCAGTGTGTTTGTGTCTCGGTGTCGCCGTGTCTCGGTGTGTCTGTGTCTTGGTGTGTCTGTGTTTCGGTGTCGCCGTGTCTCGGTGTGTTTGTGTCTCGGTGTCGCCGTGTCTCGGTGTGTCTGTATCTCGGTGTGTCTGTGTTTTGGTGTCGCCGTGTCTCAGTGTGTTTGTGTCTCGGTGTGTCTGTGTTTCGGTGTCGCCGTGTCTCGGTGTGTCTGCGTCTTGGTGTGTCTGTGTTTCGGTGTCGCTGTATCTCGGTGTGTCTGTGTTTTGGTGTCGCCGTGTCTCAGTGTGTTTGTGTCTCGGTGTGTCTGTGTTTCGGTGTCGCCGTGTCTCGGTGTGTCTGCGTCTTGGTGTGTCTGTGTTTCGGTGTCGCCGTGTCTCGGTGTGTCTGTATCTCGGTGTGTCAGTGCTTTGGTGTCGCTGTATCTCGGTGTGTCTGTGTTTTGATGTCGCCGTGTCTCAGTGTGTTTGTGTCTCGGTGTGTCTGTGTTTCGGTGTCGCCGTGTCTCGGTGTGTCTGTGTCTTGGTGTGTCTGTGTTTCGGTGTCGCCGTGTCTCGGTGTGTCTGTATCTCGGTGTGTCTGTGTTTTGGTGTCGCCGTGTCTCGGTGTGTTTGTGTCTCGGTGTGTCTGTGTTTCGATGTCGCCGTGTCTCGGTGTATCTGTGTTTCGGTGTCTCCGTGTCTCGGTGTGTTTGTGTCTCGGTGTGTCTGTGTTTCGATGTCGCCGTGTCTAGGTGTATCTGTGTTTCGGTGTCGCCGTGTCTCGGTGTGTTTGTGTCTCGGTGTGTCTGTGTTTCGATGTCACCATGTCTGTGTGTTTGTGTCTCGGTGTGTTTGTGTCTCGGTGTGTCTGTGTGTCTTTGTCGCAGCGTTTTCAATATTCTACTTTAGTCAAATGCCCGCGTTTACTCAGCTGATGTAAATGCCATGGAGCCAGGCGATTGTCACCTGATCCGCCACACGCTGCGGTGAGCATCGGGGGCGAGAACAGGCTGTCAGCCACAAATTCCACTTCTGTACACAATGTGACTGAGGAGGGTGTGTGCGTCGGCAGGCAGGCCATTGGCTGCCGTGGGCAGGATTAAGTTTACATGCACCCAGTGCCCAAAATACCTGGTAAATGTCACCGTGTGACCCGGGCCACCTTCTGCCCTTCACATATAGAGCTGATGCCACCGACCATTCATCTCTAGGAGAATGGGAGATCATTCGTGTAAAACGCAGGACATAATCAGCGAGGGGCAGAGTATGCTGGAGATGCAGATCACAGTGACTCAGCAGCCGCCGGGCTTTGGCCGCACACATCCGTTCTGCAGCCGCGTGTGACTGGTGGCGTACAGTTACGTCATTTCTCTCGCATCCTGTGGATGATATCAGTTCAGAAATCTGGAAACCCTTCCCGCCAAATGCTGGGAATGAGCCGTAATATGGAGTGAAGTCACCTTATTATTTATATAGCGCCATTGATCCCCGGCTCCTGTACATGAGGAGGTCACAGACTAATTAAAGATTACACTTAGAGTAAACTAACAGTGACAGCCGGGTACAGAGGGGAGAGGACCGGCCCCTGTGGGCTTACGGTCTACAGGATGGTGGGAGCCGGGTACAGAGAGGAGAGGACCGGCCCCCGTGGGCTTAGTCTGCAGGATGGTGTGAGCCGGGTACAGAGAGGAGAGGACCGGCCCCCGTGGGCTTAGTCTGCAGGATGGTGTGAGCCGGGTACAGAGGGGAGAGGACCGGCCCCCGTGGGCTTAGTCTGCAGGATGGTGGGAGCCGGGTACAGAGAGGAGAGGACCCGGCCCCCGCGGGCTTATTCTGCAGGATGGTGGGAGCCGGGTACAGAGAGGAGAGGACCGGCCCCCGTGGGCTTAGTCTGCAGGATGGTGGGAGCCGGGTACAGAGAGGAGAGGACCGGCCCCCGCGGGCTTAGTCTGCAGGATGGTGGGAGCCGGGTACAGAGAGGAGAGGACCGGCCCCCGTGGGCTTACGGTATACAGGATGGTGTGAGCCGGGTACAGAGGGGAGAGGACCCGGCCCCCGCGGGCTTATTCTGCAGGATGGTGGGAGCCGGGTACAGAGAGGAGAGGACCGGCCCCCGTGGGCTTAGTCTGCAGGATGGTGGGAGCCGGGTACAGAGAGGAGAGGACCGGCCCCCGCGGGCTTAGTCTGCAGGATGGTGGGAGCCGGGTACAGAGAGGAGAGGACCGGCCCCCGTGGGCTTAGTCTGCAGGATGGTGGGAGCCGGGTACAGAGGGGAGAGGACCGGCCCCCGTGGGCTTAGTCTGCAGGATGGTGGGAGCCGGGTACAGAGGGGAGAGGACCCGGCCCCCGCGGGCTTAGTCTGCAGGATGGTGGGAGCCAGGTACAGAGGGGAGAGGACCGGCCCCCGTGGGCTTAGTCTGCAGGATGGTGGGAGCCGGGTACAGAGAGGAGAGGACCGGCCCCCGCGGGCTTAGTCTGCAGGATGGTGGGAGCCGGGTACAGAGGGGAGAGGACCCGGCCCCCGTGGGCTTAGTCTGCAGGATGGTGGGAGCCGGGTACAGAGAGGAGAGGACCGGCCCCCGTGGGCTTACGGTCTACAGGATGGTGGGAGCCGGGTACAGAGAGGAGAGGACCGGCCCCCGTGGGCTTAGTCTGCAGGATGGTGTGAGCCGGGTACAGAGGGGAGAGGACCGGCCCCCGTGGGCTTAGTCTGCAGGATGGTGTGAGCCGGGTACAGAGAGGAGAGGACCGGCCCCCGTGGGCTTAGTCTGCAGGATGGTGGGAGCCGGGTACAGAGAGGAGAGGACCGGCCCCCGTGGGCTTACGGTCTACAGGATGGTGGGAGCCGGGTACAGAGAGGAGAGGACCGGCCCCCGTGGGCTTAGTCTGCAGGATGGTGGGAGCCGGGTACAGAGGGGAGAGGACAGGCCCCCGTGGGCTTAGTCTGCAGGATGGTGTGAGCCGGGTACAGAGAGGAGAGGACCGGCCCCCGTGGGCTTAGTCTGCAGGATGGTGGGAGCCGGGTACAGAGAGGAGAGGACCGGCCCCCGTGGGCTTACGGTCTACAGGATGGTGGGAGCCGGGTACAGAGAGGAGAGGACCGGCCCCCGTGGGCTTAGTCTGCAGGATGGTGGGAGCCGGGTACAGAGAGGAGAGGACCGGCCCCCGTGGGCTTAGTCTGCAGGATGGTGGGAGCCGGGTACAGAGGGGAGAGGACAGGCCCCCGTGGGCTTAGTCTGCAGGATGGTGGGAGCCGGGTACAGAGAGGAGAGGACCGGCCCCCGTGGGCTTAGTCTGCAGGATGGTGTGAGCCGGGTACAGAGAGAAGAGGACCGGCCCCCGTGGGCTTAGTCTGCAGGATGGTGGGAGCCGGGTACAGAGGGGAGAGGACCGGCCCCCGTGGGCTTAGTCTGCAGGATGGTGGGAGCCGGGTACAGAGAGGAGAGGACCGGCCCCCGTGGGCTTAGTCTGCAGGATGGTGGGAGCCGGGTACAGAGAGGAGAGGACCGGCCCCCGCGGGCTTAGTCTGCAGGATGGTGGGAGCCGGGTACAGAGGGGAGAGGACCCGGCCCCGGCGGGCTTAGTCTGCAGGATGGTGGGAGCCGGGTACAGAGGGGAGAGGACCGGCCCCCGGCGGGCTTAGTCTGCAGGATGGTGGGAGCCGGGTACAGAGGGGAGAGGACCGGCCCCCGTGGGCTTAGTCTGCAGGATGGTGGGAGCCGGGTACAGAGGGGAGAGGACAGGCCCCCGTGGGCTTAGTCTGCAGGATGGTGTGAGCCGGGTACAGAGAGGAGAGGACCGGCCCCCGTGGGCTTAGTCTGCAGGATGGTGGGAGCCGGGTACAGAGAGGAGAGGACCGGCCCCCGTGGGCTTACGGTCTACAGGATGGTGGGAGCCGGGTACAGAGAGGAGAGGACCGGCCCCCGTGGGCTTAGTCTGCAGGATGGTGGGAGCCGGGTACAGAGAGGAGAGGACCGGCCCCCGTGGGCTTAGTCTGCAGGATGGTGGGAGCCGGGTACAGAGGGGAGAGGACAGGCCCCCGTGGGCTTAGTCTGCAGGATGGTGGGAGCCGGGTACAGAGAGGAGAGGACCGGCCCCCGTGGGCTTAGTCTGCAGGATGGTGTGAGCCGGGTACAGAGAGGAGAGGACCGGCCCCCGTGGGCTTAGTCTGCAGGATGGTGGGAGCCGGGTACAGAGAGGAGAGGACCGGCCCCCGTGGGCTTAGTCTGCAGGATGGTGGGAGCCGGGTACAGAGGGGAGAGGACCGGCCCCCGTGGGCTTAGTCTGCAGGATGGTGGGAGCCGGGTACAGAGAGGAGAGGACCGGCCCCCGTGGGCTTAGTCTGCAGGATGGTGGGAGCCGGGTACAGAGAGGAGAGGACCGGCCCCCGCGGGCTTAGTCTGCAGGATGGTGGGAGCCGGGTACAGAGGGGAGAGGACCCGGCCCCGGCGGGCTTAGTCTGCAGGATGGTGGGAGCCGGGTACAGAGGGGAGAGGACCGGCCCCCGTGGGCTTAGTCTGCAGGATGGTGGGAGCCGGGTACAGAGGGGAGAGGACCCGGCCCCCGCGGGCTTCGTCTGCAGGATGGTGGAAGCCGGGTACAGAGAGGAGAGGACCGGCCCCCGTGGGCTTAGTCTGCAGGATGGTGGGAGCCGGGTACAGAGGGGAGAGGACCCGGCCCCCGCGGGCTTCGTCTGCAGGATGGTGGGAGCCGGGTACAGAGGGGAGAGGACCCGGCCCCCGTGGGCTTAGTCTGCAGGATGGTGGGAGCCGGGTACAGAGGGGAGAGGACCCGACCCCCGCGGGCTTAGTCTGCAGGATGGTGGGAGCCGGGTACAGAGGGGAGAGGACCCGACCCCCGCGGGCTTAGTCTGCAGGATGGTGGGAGCCAGGTACAGAGGGGAGAGGACCCGGCCCCCGCGGGCTTAGTCTGCAGGATGGTGGGAGCCGGGTACAGAGAGGAGAGGACCCGGCCCCCGCGGGCTTCGTCTGCAGGATGGTGGGAGCGTTGTACAGAGGGGAGAGGACCCGGACCCCGCGGGCTTACAGTCTGCAGGATGGTGGGAGCCGGGTACAGAGAGGAGAGGACCGGCCCCACGGGCTTAGTCTGCAGGATGGTGGGAGCCGGGTACAGAGGGGAGAGGACCCGGCCCCCGTGGGCTTAGTCTGCAGGATGGAGTGAGCTGGGTACAGAGAGGAGAGGACCCAGCCCCCGCGGGCTTAGTCTGCAGGATGGTGGGAGCCGGGTACAGAGGGAGAGGACCCGGCCCCCGCGGGCTTACATTCTACAGGATGGTGGGAGCCGGGTACAGAGGGGAGAGGACCCGGCCACCGCGGGCTTAGTCTGCAGGATGGTGGGAGCCGGGTACAGAGGGGAGAGGACCCGGCCCCCGCGGGCTTACAGTCTACAGGATGGTGGGAGCCGGGTACAGAGAGGAGAGGACCCGGCCCCCGCGGGCTGCGTCTGCAGGATAGTGGGAGCGTTGTACAGAGGGGAGAGGACCCGGCCCCTGTGGGCTTACAGTCTGCAGGATGGTGGGAGCCGGGTACAGAGGGAGAGGACCCAGCCCCCGCCGGCTTTGTCTGCAGGATGGTGGGAGCCAGGTACAGAGGGAGAGGACCCAGCCCCCGCAGGCTTTGTCTGCAGGATGGTGGGAGCCGGGTACAGACTGGAGAGGACCTGGCCACCGCGGGCTTAGTCTGCAGGATGGTGGGAGCCGGGTACAGAGGGGAGAGGACCCGGCCCCCACGGGCTTACAGTCTACAGGATGGTGGGAGCCGGGTACAGAGAGGAGAGGACCCGGCCCCCGCGGGCTTCGTCTGCAGGATGGTGGGAGCGTTGTACAGAGGGGAGAGGACCCGGCCCCCGCGGGCTTACAGTCTGCAGGATGGTGGGAGCCGGGTACAGAGGGAGAGGACCCAGCCCCCGCAGGCTTTGTCTGCAGGATGGTGGGAGCCGGGTACAGAGGGAGAGGACCCAGCCCCCGCAGGCTTTGTCTGCAGGATGGTGGGAGCCGGGTACAGAGGGGAGAGGACCCGGCCCCCGTGGGCTTACAGTCTACAGGATGGTGGGAGCCGGGTTCAGAGGGGAGAGGACCCGGCCCCCGCGGGCTTAGTCTGCAGGATGGTGGGAGCCGGGTACAGAGGGGAGAGGACCCAGCCCCCGCGGGCTTACAGTCTGCAAGATGGTGGGAGCCGGGTACAGAGGGGAGAGGACCCGGCCCCCGCGGGCTTAGTCTGCAGGATGGTGGGAGACGGGTACAGAGGGGAGAGGACCCAGCCCCCGCGGGCTTACAGTCTGCAGGATGGTGGGAGCCGGGTACAGAGGGGAGAGGACCCGGCCCCCGCGGGCTTAGTCTGCAGGATGGTGGGAGCCGGGTACAGAGGGGAGAGGACCAGCCCCCGCGGGCTTACAGTCTGCAGGATGGTGGGAGCTGGGTACAGATGGGAGAGAGAGGACCCGGCCCCCGCGGGCTTAGTCTGCAGGATGGTGGGAGCCGGGTACAGAGGGGAGAGGACCCGGCCCCCGCGGGCTTAGTCTGCAGGATAGTGGGAGCCGGGTACAGAGGGGAGAGGACCCGGCCCCCGCGGGCTTAGTCTGCAGGATGGTGGGAGCCGGGTACAGAGGGGAGAGGACCCGGCCCCTACGGGCTTAGTCTGCAGGATGGTGGGAGTCGGGTACAGAGGGGAGAGGACCCAGTCCCCGCAGGCTTAGTCTGCAGGATGGTGGGAGCCGGGTACAGAGAGGAGAGGACTCTGCCCCCACGGGCTTAGTCTGCAGGATGGTGGGAGCCGGGTACAGAGGGGAGAGGACCCGGCCCCTACGGGCTTAGTCTGCAATATTGGGCGAGTCGGGTACAGAGGGGAGAGGACCCGGCCCCTACGGGCTTACATTCTATGGTTGGTGGGAGCTGGGTACAGAGGGGAGAGGACCCAGCCCCCGCAGGCTTAGTCTGCAGGATGGTGGGAGCCGGGATACAGAGGGGAGAGGACCCGGCCCCTACGGGCTTACATTCTACAGGATGGTGGGAGCCGGGTACAGAGGGGAGAGGACCCGGCCCCCGCGGGCTTAGTCTGCAGGATGGTGGGAGCCGGGTACAGAGAGGAGAGGACCGGCCCCCGTGGGCTTAGTCTGCAGGATGGTGGGAGCCGGGTACAGAGAGGAGAGGACCGGCCCCCGTGGGCTTACGGTCTACAGGATGGTGGGAGCCGGGTACAGAGAGGAGAGGACCGGCCCCCGTGGGCTTAGTCTGCAGGATGGTGGGAGCCGGGTACAGAGGGGAGATGACCAAGCCCCCGCGGGCTTACAGTCAACAGGATGGTGGAGATGGAGACCGTAGGTTAAAGATAGTGCTGTTTCTCTACAGGCCCATACAAGGCTGAGGATCAAATACTACTAAGGCTACGTTCACATTTGCGTTGTGAGGTGCAGCGTCGGCAACGCAAAATGCAAATGTAAACGCATGCACAACACAGCGTTTTGTGACGCATGCGTCCACTTTTGCATGGTTTTTGGCGCAGAAAAAACTGCATCATGCAGCGTCCTCTGCGCCCTGACGCATGTGCCACAGTGACGCATGCGTCACAAAACGCAAGTGCAACGCATGTCCATGCGCCCCCCATGTTAAATATAGGGGCGCATGACGCATGCGTCACCACGGCTGCGTCCGACGCAACGCTAATGTGAACGTAGCCTAATGACTGTGCCCAGTGCACAAGGTCCATACAGACATGGGGGAAACATGAGCGGCCGCACACAGCAGAGAGATGTAGATGTGGTCAAGAAAGCTCCTGGACCAAGAAACAAAGGGTTTGAGTGCTGCTTTATCTGCGGGAGAAGTCAGCTCCACTGTGGACAGGTGTGGGCAATGCAGCAGAGGACGGTGATGCGACACGGACTGGAGATGCGACACGGCAGGCAATTCAGCAGGGGCCGACGATGCAGCAGGGGCCGACAATGCAGCAGGGGCCGACGATGCAGCAGGGGCCGACGATGCGCAGGGGCTGACGATGCAGCAGGGGCCGACGATGCGCAGGGGACGGCGATGCAGCAGGGGACGATGATGCCCTCTTATGTTCCAGTCTCCTAACTCTGCATTCTGATTTTTGGGTGTACAGGAATATTGTGTCTGGATGTTAAATTGCTCGATGTACGGAAAGTACATCATGTCCTAGAATTCCTGGGCTGCCGACATCTTCCAGCAGGATCCTGATGAGACATCTGCAGGAAGGAGGTTAATCTTCCTAATGAGATGAACTATCTTAAGGCTCCGCTTGTCCATGTGTCTGCGAGTCCTTACTTGTGTCCCTCCCCTCTCATGAAATGATTGACATAGAAGCCCGTCCCCTCGAGTAACCTCCAAACGCCATATTGGTATATAGTGACTGTGTGGTCACTGCTGTACACATGGTGTATAGTGACTGTGGCTAGGTGCTGCTGTACACGTGGTCTATAATACTGCGTGGTGCGCGTGATTTTCCTCGTGGCTGTGGATGCAACATCTCTTACCTTCTGTGGTGCATTAATGACTCCAGTGTTGTAGCCAAACTGTAAGGATCCTAGAACCGCGATGCTCACCGCCACCATCAACCGCAGCGTCATCTGCAATAAAGGTAAAGATAACGGTGACAACTGTGAGACCAAAGTGACCAGAGCTGCCCTTAGTTCCGAGCCCCAAAAATGGCCCCAACATCTCGATAGCAGCATCACTGTAGGATACACAGCTATAGGCTAAAAGGCAGAGTTACCTCTGTACACTACATAGGGGGCGGCAGTGTTACCTCTGTACTTTACATAGGGGGCTGTAGTATTACCTCTGTACACTACATAGGGGACTGCATTGTTACCTCTGTACACTACATAGGGGTGTTATAGTGTTACCCCTGCACAGTACATAGAATCATGTCCTACAATGTCTATTAGTATATCCAAGTATTTTCACACGTGCTGTTGCTTAGTTCTGTTCCTCTAATTCTATAGATGTAATTTTCGTTTTTCTTGCCCATATGTAGAATCTTGGACAGAGCCTTGTGGTCCCCACTTGTAACACTGTGGCCAGGACAGAGCCTTGTGGTCCCCACTTGTAACACTGTGGCCAGGACAGAGCCTTGTGGTCCCCACTTGTAGCACTGGGGCCAGAACAGAGCCTTGTGGTCCCCACTTGTAACACTGGGGCCAGGACAAAGCCTTGTGGTCCCCACCTGTAATACTGGGGCCAGGACCGAGCCTTGTGGTCCCCACTTGTAACACTGGGGCCAGGACAGAGCCTTGTGGTACCCCACTTGTAATACTGGGGCCAGGACAGAGCCTTGTGGTACCCCACTTGTAATACTGGGGCCAGGACAGAGCCTTGTGGTACCCCACTTGTAATACTGGGGCCAGGACAGAGCCTTGTGGTACCCCACTTGTAATACTGGGGCCAGGACAGAGCCTTGTGGTACCCCACTTGTAATACTGGGGCCAGGACAGAGCCTTGTGGTCCCCACTTGTAACACTGGGGCCAGGACAGAGCCTTGTGGTACCCCACTTGTAATACTGGGGCCAGGACAGAGCCTTGTGGTACCCCACTTGTAATACTGGGGCCAGGACAGAGCCTTGTGGTTGCTACTTGTAACACTCTTCCAATTGGATGTGCAACCATTTGATACCACTCTTTGAGTATGATCTCTGAGTTAGTTATGAATCCACCTAACCGTAGTCTTGTCAATCCCATACTTGGTCATTTTCTCAATAAGGATAGTATGAGATACTTTATCAAATGCTTTGCTAAAGTCAATATATACTATAACTTCCGCATTTCCCTGATCCACCCAGTCAGTGATTCCATCATAGAAGGAAATTAGATTAGTCTGACATGACTTGTTTGCTACAAACCCTTTCTGGCTCTGGTTAGTTACTGTATTCTTATCCAAGTACTTACATACATAATAATAATAATCTTTATTTTTATATAGCGCTAACATATTCAGCAGCGCTTTACATTTTTGCACACATTATCATCTCTGTCCCCGATGGGGCTCACAATCTAAATTCCCTATCAGTATGTCTTTGGAATGTGGAAGGAAGCCGGAGTGCCTGGCGGAAACCCACGCAAACACAGAGAGAACATACAAACTCTTTGCAGATGTTGTCCTTGGTGGGGTTTGAACCCAGGACTCCAGCGCTGCAAGGCTGCAGTGCTAACCACTACGCCACCATGCCGCCCCATGCTGTTTAATAATTTGTTCACAGATCTTTCCTGATATAGAAGTAAGCCTTACTGGCCTGTAATTTCCTGGTATACAGTGCCTTGTGAAAGTATTCGGCCCCCTTGAACTTTTCAACCTTTTCCCACATATCATGCTTCAAACATAAAGATACCCAATGTAAATTTTTGGCGAAGAATCAACAACAAGTGGAACACAATTGTAAAGTTGAACGAAATTTATTGGTTATTTTAAATTTTTGTAGAAAATCAAAACCTGAAAAGTGGGGCGTGCAATATTATTAGGCCCCTTTACTTTCACTCCAGAAGTTCATTGTGGATCTCTGAATGATCCAATGTCGTCCTAGATGCCTAATGATGATAAATATAATCCACCTGTGTGTAATCAAGTCTCCGTATAAATGCACCTGCTCTGTGATAGTCTCAGGGTTCTGTTTGAAGCACAGAGAGCATCATGAAGACCAAGGAACACAACAGGCAGGTCCGTGATACTGTTGTGGAGAAGTTTAAAGCTGGATTTGGATACAAAATGATTTCCAAAACTAAACAGCCCAAGGAGCACTGTGCAAGCGATCATATAAAAATGGAAGGAGTATCATTCCACTGCAAATCTACCAAGACCCGGCCGTCCCTCTAAACTTTCATCTCAAACAAGGAGAAGACTGATCAGAGATGCAGCCGAGAGGCCCATGATCACTCTGGATGAACTGCAGAGATCTACAGCTGAGGTGGGACAGTCAGTCCATAGGACAACAATCAGTCGTACACTGCACAACAAATCTGGCCTTTATGGAAGAGTTGCAAGAAGAAAGCCATTTCTCAAAGATATCCATAAAACGTGTCATCTAAAGTTTGCAACAAGCCACCTGGGAGACACACCAAACATGTGGAAGACGGTGCTCTGGTCAGATGAAACCAAAATTGAACTTTTTGGCAACAATGCCAAACGATATGTTTGGTGTAAAGACAACACAGCTCATCACCCTGAACACACCATCCCCACTGTCAAACATGGTGGTGGCAGCATCATGGTTTGGGCCTGCTTTTCTTCAGCAGGTACAGGGAAGATGGATAAAATTGATGGGAAGATGGATGGAGCCAAATACAGGATCATTCTTGAAGAAAACCTGTTGGAGTCTGCAAAAGACCTGAGACTGGGACGGAGATTTGTCTTCCAACAAGACAATGATCCCAAACATAAAGCAAAATCTACAATGGAATGGTTCACAAATAAACATATCCAGGTGTTAGAATGGCCAAGTCAGAGTCCAGACCTCAATCCAATCGAGAATCTGTGGAAAAAGCTGAAAACTGCTGTTCACAAATGACCTCCATCAAACCTCACTGAGCTCGAGCTGTTTGCCAAGGAAGAACGGGCAAAAATTTCAGTTTCTCAATGTACAAAACTGATAGAGACAGAACCCAAGAGACTTGTAATCGCAGCAAAAGGTGGAGCAAGAAAGCATTAAGTTAAAGGGGCAAAATAATATTTCATGCCCCACTTTTCAGTTTTTGATTTTCCACAAAAATTTAAGATAACCAATAAATGTCGTTCACCTTCACAATTGTGTTCCACTTGTTGTTGATTCTTCACCAAAAATTTACATTTGGTATCTTTATGTTTGAAGCATGATACAGTATGTGGGAAAAGGTTGAAAAGTTCAAGGGGCCCGAATACTTTCGCAAGACACTGTAGAAGTAAGGCTCACTGGCCTGTAATTTCCTGGTATAGAAGTAAGACTGTAATTTCCTGGCTCCGTCTTCTTTTCATTTTTGAAGATAGGGACAACATTTGCCCTTCTCCAATCTTCTGGGACTTCTCCTGTTCTCCAAGATTTTTCAAAGATTCTGGCTAGTGGTTCTGAAATTTCTTCTGTTAACTCTTTCAGTACCGTAGGATATAATTCATCTGGACCAGGAGATTTAAGTTCATGTAAATTAGTTAAGTGTTCCCTCACCATCGCTCTGTTTATGGATAGAGTGAATTCTTTTATTCCTTCCATGGCACCATGAAGATCAGTTATCAGTTACAATTGGGGGGGGGGATCTGTGGCGATACCTTTGTACAGTACATAGGGGGTGCTGTGGCTTACCACTGTACAGAACATAGTGGGCTGTAGTATTACCTCTGTACAGTACATAGGGGGGCACTGTGGTGTTACCTTTGAACAGTGCATGGGGGGCTGTAATGTTACCTCTGTACAGAACATAGTTGGCTGTACTGTACATAGGGGGGCTTTGTGGTGTTACCTCTGTACAGTACATGGGGCTCTGTGGTGTTACCTCTGTACAGTACATAGGGGGCACTGGTGTTACCTCTGTACAGAACATAGTGGGCTGTACAGTACATAGGGGGGCTTTGTGGTGTTACCCCTATACAGTACATAGCTGGGGAGCTGTAATGGTACCTCTGTACAGAACATAGTGGGCTGTATTATTCCTTCTGTACAGTACATAGGGGGGCGCTATAGTCTTACTTCTGTGCAGTACATGGGGGGGCACTATGGTGTTACCTCTGTGCAGTACATGGGGGGCGCTATGGTGTTACCCAGAGTTGTCAAACTGCATTCCTCGAGGGCCGCAAACAGGTCATGTTTTCAGGATTTCCTTGTATTGCACAAGGTGCTGGATTCATTCTGTGCAGGTGATTAAATCACTGGGGAACACAATTTTTTAAGAGTTAGGTCAGACAACTGTTCTTAATTAATTTTTGGATGCTGAATCCAGAAATGATCTCAGTTTTTCTCTATCACGTCAAGTTTTTGAACTATAGGATTTTTGTCTTCTCAAAACTATGTAAACTACTGTACCTAAAAAGTGTTTTGTTTTTTTTAAATAGTACAAATATGAACAAAAAATGAAATATTTTAGAAATAGGCATGACAAAGTTGTGACTACTCTTACAAGTTGCCCCGTAGCTCTATATGAGTCGAATTGTAATCAGATAACAAGTCTTATTACAGATATCAGTGCAATTGTGCTTCTCTGGCAGGTAAGTTGTGTAGGAAAAACTTGACGTGCTAGAAAAAAACTGACTACATTTTTGGAATCAGCATGCCAATTTTAGTATAAATCAGCTCAAAAACCGAACTCAACAGAAATTTTTTTTCAAATTGTTCCCCTGTGTTACCTGTGCAATACACGGAAATCCTGAAAACATGACCTGTTTGCGGCTCTCGAGGAATGCAGTTTGACACCTCTGGTGTTACCCCTGTAGAGAGCATAGTGGACTGTAGATGGGGGGGGCTGTAGTGTTACCTCTGTACAGAACATAATGGGCTGTACAGTACATAGAGGGTCTCTGTGGTATTACCTATGTACAGTACATAGGGGCGCTGTAGTGTTGCCTCTGTACAGAACATAGTGGGGCGCTATGGTGTTACCTCTGTATAGTAAATGGGGGGGCGCTATGGTGTTACCTCTGTACAGTACATGGGGGGGCGCTATGGTGTTACCTCTGTACAGAACATGGGGGCACTGTGGTATTACCTCTGTATAGTAAATAGGGGGGCGCTATGGTGCTACCTCTGTACAGTACATGGGGGGGCGCTATGGTGTTACCTCTGTATAGTAAATGGAGGGGCACTATGGTGTTACCTCTGTACAGTACATGGGGGCACTGTGGTATTACCTCTGTATAGTAAATAGGGGGCGCTACGGTGTTACCTCTCTATAGTAAATAGGGGGAGCTATGGTGTTACCTCTGTATAGTAAATTGGGGGCGCTATGGTGTTACCTCTGTACAATATGTGCAGGGGCGCTATGGTGTTACCTATGTACAGTATGTGCAGGGGCGCTATGGTGTTACCTCTGTACAGTATGTGCAGGGGTGCTATGGTGCTACCTCTGTACAGTATGTGCAGGGGCGCTATGGTGTTACCTCTGTACAGTACATGGGGGGCACTGTGGTATTACCTCTGTACAGTATGTGCAGGGGCGCTGTGGTATTACTTCTGTACAATAAATAGGGGGGTGCTGTGGTGTTACCTCTGTATAGTAAATGGGGGGGCGCTATGTTGTTACCTCTGTACAGTACATGGGGGGCACTGTGGTATTACCTCTGTACAGTATGTGCAGGGGCGCTGTGGTATTACCTCTGTACAATAAATAGGGGGGTGCTGTGGTATTACTTCTGTACAATAAATAGGGGGGTGCTGTGGTGTTACCTCTGTACAATAAATAGGGGGTGCTGTGGTATTACCTCTGTACAATAAATAGGGGGTGCTGTGGTGTTACCTCTGTACCGTACATGTGGTGTTACCATGGTTCCTCAGACATTTAATCAGCCTATAACCATACTCAGATGTCCTTATGTCGCTCTCTATAGAGTGAAGCTGGACATATTCCCTACTAAAGCTTTTGATCTCCTTTTTCCTTCAGAAAGCTCGTTTCCTATAAAAGTAACTTCTGATAAGACGATTCCCAGTGTAGACAGAGGGAACCAGAAGCGAAGCGTTGGGCACCTGTGGGTTGGAGCGTCTTGTGGTCTCGGTCTTGTGAGTCCCACACAATGGCAGCTGTGATTTCTGTAATGATCAGAGTACCTGCATCTGTCACTGCACCAGAAAGCTGCTTGTCTAGATCTCCACTCTTCAGCTCATAGTCACACAATTGGCAGCTTGTTCAGCTTCTGATGGGCATAGGAGGTGAAGCCTGTTTACCAAATTACTCAATGAATTGATTCACCTCAGCTGAGAAAGAGCCCAGTATTTCCTAAGCAGCTTTACGACCTTCCTGGGGGACCAAGGGCAAATACACAATATAGGAGGGAGGAGGTGGACCTTGGAGATGAGGTGAGCTGCTCTAGGCCTTCAGATCTGAGCGTTACATTCCTATATGATGTATATAGAGAGCGTCTCCCTGGGCGGTGAAGGGTTAACCTTCTTAGGTCCCGATCCTGGAAAAGACATGACAAGGAGCACAGAAGAATGACCATGGCTGATCCTGAAGAGAACATCACAAAGAGCATAAACAAATGATGATTTCTGTTACTGAAGAGGACATCAGAAGGAGCACAGAAGAATGACCATGGCTGATCCTGGAAAGGCCATCACAAGTAGCATAGAAGAATGATGATGGCTGTGGAGACACAGGGGTCGGCCGGCGCCTCAGGTCCGCTAACTGAAACCGCATGGACCAGGGATCGTCCTACCGAATGCCCGCTCTCCCATTAACATGGGCATAACGCTCCTCAGGCAATACAGGGTAAAGGTAAAACTGTGGCAATGTTTTATTGAACCACAAAACAGGCAGATAATACGTAGAACAGTCCCAGCAAAATTCCCCAAGATGGTGCACATTATAGAATCTCACCCTTCCGCTGACTCGCTGGGATAATGGCAGATGTTGCTTCAGAGCTTCCAGGGTCGCTACCCCACCTGTGACACGCCCACAGAGAGGAGGTAAAGACAAGCATAGGAAGATGACAGTCCATGGAGTCCATACAAGGTACAATCGTGAGGATCACAACCTGGCTTCATCTTCCAGTGTTGGTTACTCCACCTGTGGCACGCACACAGAGAGGATGTGATGACAAGAGTAGGACGATGACAGGCCATTGACGTACAAGGCCAGTTAACCCGAGAGTCACAATCTGGCTTCTCAAACGTATCCATGGTTCACCGTTGGTCAATGGAGCAGATCTGTATTCTTCTAACCTGGGTCGAAAACCCCTAGGTTGTTTATTGTAGAATGATAGATCCGTGTCTCTCATGATGGAGCCATGATGTATAATGGCTGCTGTCCTGTCTCTGGTCCTTGTCGATATATGGATGTCTTGACAGAATCTCTGGTTGTCTCTCTCAGTTTCTGAGTCTCTATACAGAGGCATGTAACCTATTTTTAGATTTAACAAGTGTCCTTCAGTCCAGCATCACAAATAAGGGGAAGAACGGGGATGAGATCAAGTAGCATTTCTTGATTATTTAAATTATTTGCATAGATTTTCCTCCTCTGTTTAGAAGGTAAGCAAACTGACAGGCAAGGACAATGCATGTAATTGACATATCAGCAAACATCATTGTCCAGTGGCCATCCATTACTGTTTTGCAAAGATAACAGAAAATAAATGGTATGAGATATTAGATGTAAATATTCATCCTACAAGAAGAGTCAATACTTCAGATAAAACTGTTTATGATTTTGGGCCTACACAATTTATCTCGGTCTAATTAGGTGCAAGGCTGTGTCTTTACAATGGCTGATCCTAAGGAGGACCTCACACTGAGCATAGAATAATGATGACTGCTGATCCTGGAGAGGACACCATAAGAAGCACAGAAGAATGACCATGGTTGATGCTGGAAAGGACATCACAAGCAGCATAGAAGAATGACAATTTCTGAAGAGGACATCACAAGGAGCACAGAAGAATGACGATTGCTGATCCTGGAGAAGACATCACAAGAAGCATAATAATGATTGCTATACCTGCAGAGGACATCTCAGGGAGCACGGAAAAATTATCATGGCTGATCATTGAAAGAAAATCACAAGGAGCACAGAATAATGACTATTTCTGATACTAGAGAGGACACTACAAGGAGCACAGAAGAATGACCGTGGTTGATGCTGGAAAAGACTCAAGAAACACAAAAGAATGACCCTGGCTGATTCTGGAAAGGACATCACAAGGAGCACAGAAGAATGACGATTGCTGAAGAGGACATCACAAGAAGCATAGAAGAATGACAATGGCTTATACTGAGGAGGACCTCACAAGTAGTATAGAAAAATGGTGATGGCTGATCCTGAAGAGGACCTCATAAGGAGCATATAATAATGATGATTGCTGATCCTGGAGAGGACACCATAAGGAGCATAGAATAATGACCATGGTTCGTGCTGGAAAAGACTTAAGGAACACAGAAGAATGACCCTGGCGAATCCTGGAAAGGACATTACAAGGAACTCAGAAGGATAACCATGGCTGATCCTGGAAAGGAAATCACAAGGAGCATATAGAAGAATGACAATAGCTGATCCTGGAGAGGCCATCACAGGGAATGCAGAATGATTATGGCTGATCCTGGAGAGGCCATCACAAGGAGTATGAAGAATCACAATGGCTGATCCTGGAGAGGATATCACAAGGAGTATGAAGAATCACAATGGCTGATCCTGCAGAGGCCATCACAAGGAGTATGAAGAATCACAATGGCTGATCCTGGAGAGGATATCACAAGGAGTATGAAGAATCACAATGGCTGATCCTGAGAGGACATCACAAGGAGTATGAAGAATCACAATGGCTGATCCTGGAGAGGATATCACAAGGAGTATGAAGAATCACAATGGCTGATCCTGAGAGGACATCACAAGGAGTATGAAGAATCACAATGGCTGATCCTGAGAGGACATCACAAGGAGTATGAAGAATCACAATGGCTGATCCTGGTGAGGCCATCACAAGGAGTATGAAGAATCACAATGGCTGATCCTGGAGAGGCCATCACAAGGAGTATGAAGAATCACAATGGCTGATCCTGGAGAGGCCATCACAAGGAGTATCAATCACAATGGCTGATCCTGAGAGGACATCACAAGGAGTATGAAGAATCACAATGGCTGATCCTGGAGAGGCCATCACAAGGAGTATGAAGAATCACAATGGCTGATCCTGGAGAGGACATCACAAGGAGTATGAAGAATCACAATGGCTGATCCTGGTGAGGCCATCACAAGGAGTATGAAGAATCACAATGGCTGATCCTGGAGAGGCCATCACAAGGAGTATGAAGAATCACAATGGCTGATCCTGGAGAGGCCATCACAAGGAGTATGAAGAATCACAATGGCTGATCCTGGAGAGGACATCACAAGGAGTATGAAGAATCACAATGGCTGATCCTGGTGAGGCCATCACAAGGAGTATGAAGAATCACAATGGCTGATCCTGGAGAGGCCATCACAAGGAGTATGAAGAATCACAATGGCTGATCCTGGTGAGGCCATCACAAGGAGTATGAAGAATCACAATGGCTGATCCTGGAGAGGCCATCACAAGGAGTATGAAGAATCACAATGGCTGATCCTGAGAGGACATCACAAGGAGTATGAAGAATCACAATGGCTGATCCTGGAGAGGACATCACAAGGAGTATGAAGAATCACAATGGCTGATCCTGAGAGGACATCACAAGGAGTATGAAGAATCACAATGGCTGATCCTGGTGAGGCCATCACAAGGAGTATGAAGAATCACAATGGCTGATCCTGGAGAGGACATCACAAGGAGTATGAAGAATCACAATGGCTGATCCTGGAGAGGCCATCACAAGGAGTATGAAGAATCACAATGGCTGATCCTGGAGAGGCCATCACAAGGAGTATGAAGAATCACAATGGCTGATCCTGAGAGGACATCACAAGGAGCACAGAAGAATCACGATGGCAGCACATCCATCAAATATACTTACAGGTAGGAGTACAAAACTTCCAGAAAATTTCCAACCCCTAGCATGCACTACACCATAGTTCGCTCCGCACAGCAGCACACAGCCCAACCTCTGCTCCCTTCACATCTTTCTGTTCCACCATTTTCTTCAGGATGGGAGAGAATAGACTGAAGAAGCGTCAAAGATTGATGCTCTGAGGTAACCATCTTTTAGACAGAGACAAATCTAGAGCATGAGCTATTGGGAAAAGCCAACTGGAAAGGCTACGGCCTCCCTGTGCTCCTCTGTGCTGCTATATTATGGACTGCATATACAGAACCAGGCCTGATCTGTGACAAACGCCTCCTGTGATAAGCAATCGAGCTGCTTCTGTGTATTCTATAGGGGTTTCCTCCTGGTCACAATCTCAGAAAATTCCTAAGAGGGGCCACAAGCCACCCAGACAAGAAAGGGGACAAGCCACCAGATAGGCCTGCATGCACACAAGGGGTGGCATTTAAAGGAGAATGTCCGGTTTCCAGCTGGAGAAATCTGAAGCTGTGATGTTTACATGGCTACACCTGATGTTCGCTCTATTCTTTGCCACTGCTTAGTTGTACATTAGGTCACAGCTACAGTCGCTTGTCTTCAGCACAACAGAAGACCTCTGGTGGAATGTCAAGAAGGCTGTTGTAAAAGAGGAATATTCCGTCATTTGGAGACCACTGCCCATGAGGATTGAGGTAAGATTCCTCAGGAACGCTCTGAGAAGCTGATGTCTGGCTACGCATCGCATCTGCAGCAGGTTATAACATCCAGAGGGGGCTCTGCAAGGTTCTGAAGGCACCCAACATGAAGGAGGAACAGTCCTGAGACTGCCGTAGTCCGTAAAAGTGTCACTTTGTGATGACATTTGGAGAAAGCACTTGTTGTGCTCTTATAACTTGTTGTATTGCGAACGGCAGACAATGTTACTATGGACTAACAATGGATGGAGATAGGGTTGGTCGTAACTGTACAATCCATTACCCCATTTTCATTGCAATGTCTGTTGGCGTATGATGTAGTCTGAAATTAGAAGGAGACAGCCACCCATAACCTAACCAAGAGGTATCGGCTCACACCCCGTCACCGAGAGACCAGGAAACTCTCCCCTGCAGAAAGTAGGAGAAGGCCCTGAGGCCTGGAGGCTTTGTGGTGGCCTGAGAGGTCACACGCTGTAGACCAGTGTGATACCGCAGACATCACAGGAGGCCTCTGGTTAGGAGACTACAACATAGACCAAACTCTGACCATCAGGATGGTGAGTGGGACAATGGCACCTTGTGATGGGTGCGGTCCCACCTGTGCACGGAAGTGATCACCGCTCTCCGCTCCCACAAGCTGGAAATTCAAGTTGTGTCTTGTGACCTGACAATATACGGTAATATTAGCGCAGTCACGGTGTATTGTCATATCGCGTCTCGTCCTGTGATGGGTGTCATATAGGATCATAAAGTATATACACACGGGGCACGTAACATGGGTATTACACGTGTGCAGAGGGGCTCACCGCCATGGAATATACTCGGCACATCACATGTATATCACACACGTATACCGGCACATCGTCCATATATCACACACGTATACCGGCACATCATACATATATCACACATGTATACCGGCACATCATACATATATCACACACGTATACCGGCACATCATACATATATCACACATGTATACCGGGCACATCACACATATATCACACATGTATACCAGCACATCATACATATATCACACACGTATACCGGCACATCATACATATATCACACATGTATACCGGGCACATCATACATATATCACACACGTATACCGGCACATCACACATATATCACACATGTATACCGGCACATCATACATATATCACACATGTATACCAGGCACATCACACATATATCACACACGTATACCGGCACATCGTCCATATATCACACACGTATACCGGCACATCATACATATATCACACATGTATACCGGCACATCATACATATATCACACACGTATACCAGGCACATCACACATATATCACACACGTATACCGGCACATCGTCCATATATCACACACGTATACCGGCACATCATACATATATCACACACGTATACCGGGCACATCATACATATATCACACATGTATACCGGCACATCATACATATATCACACACGTATACCGGCACATCGTCCATATATCACACACGTATACCGGCACATCGTCCATATATCACACACGTATACCGGCACATCGTCCATATATCACACATGTATACCGGCACATCATACATATATCACACACGTATACCGGCACATCATACATATATCACACACGTATACCGGCACATCATACATATATCACACACGTATACCGGCACATCGTCCATATATCACACACGTATACCAGGCACATCACACATATATCACACATGTATACCGGCACATCATACATATATCACACACGTATACCGGGCACATCATACATATATCACACACGTATACCGGGCACATCACATGTATATCACACACGTATACCGGCACATCATACATATATCACACACATATACCAGGCACATCATACATATATCACGCATGTATACCGGGCACATCATACATATATCACACACGTATACCGGGCACATCACATGTATATCACACACGTATACCGGCACATCATACATATATCACACACATATACCAGGCACATCATACATATATCACGCATGTATACCGGCACATCATACATATATCACACACGTATACCAGGCACATCACACATATATCACACATGTATACCGGCACATCATACATATATCACACACGTATACCAGGCACATCACACATATATCACACATGTATACCGGCACATCATACATATATCACACACGTATACCAGGCACATCATACATATATCACACACGTATACCGGCACATCGTCCATATATCACACACGTATACCAGGCACATCACACATATATCACGCATGTATACCGGGCACATCATACATATATCACACACGTATACCGGCACATCATACATATATCACACACGTATACCGGGCACATCACATGTATATCACACATGTATACCGGGCACATCATACATATATCACACATGTATACCGGGCACATCACATGTATATCACACATGTATACCGGCACATCATACATATATCACACATGTATACCGGGCACATCACATGTATATCACACACGTATACCGGCACATCATACATATATCACACATGTATACCGGGCACATCACATGTATATCACACATGTATACCGGCACATCATACATATATCACACATGTATACCGGGCACATCACATGTATATCACACACGTATACAGGCACATCATACATATATCACACATGTATACCGGGCACATCACATGTATATCACACATGTATACCGGCACATCATACATATATCACACACGTATACCGGCACATCATACATATATCACACACGTATACCGGGCACATCACATGTATATCACACATGTATACCGGCACATCATACATATATCACACACGTATACCAGGCACATCACACATATATCACACATGTATACCGGCACATCATACATATATCACACACGTATACCGGCACATCATACATATATCACACATGTATACCGGGCACATCATACATATATCACACACGTATACCGGGCACATCACACATATATCACACATGTATACCGGGCACATCATACATATATCACACACGTATACCGGCACATCATACATATATCACACACGTATACCGACACATCATACATATATCACACACGTATACTGGGCACATCATACATATATCACACACGTATACTGGGCACATCACACATATATCACACACGTATACCGGCACATC
Organism: Ranitomeya imitator; assembly: GCF_032444005.1. NCBI lineage: Eukaryota > Metazoa > Chordata > Amphibia > Anura > Dendrobatidae > Ranitomeya > Ranitomeya imitator. The sequence goes on from NC_091291.1 coordinate 1,426,605, forward strand.
ATACATATATCACACATGTATACCGGGCACATCATACATATATCACACATGTATACCGGGCACATCATACATATATCACACATGTATACCGGGCACATCATACATATATCACACATGTATACCGGGCACATCGTCCATATATCACACATGTATACCGGCACATCATACATATATCACACACGTATACCGACACATCATACATATATCACACACGTATACCGGGCACATCATACATATATCACACACGTATACCGGGCACATCATACATATATCACACACGTATACCGGCACATCATACATATATCACACACGTATACCGGGCACATCATACATATATCACACACGTATACCGGCACATCATACATATATCACACATGTATACCGGGCACATCATACATATATCACACACGTATACCGGGCACATCACATGTATATCACACATGTATACCGGGCACATCATACATATATCACACACGTATACCGGCACATCATACATATATCACACACGTATACCGGCACATCATACATATATCACACACGTATACCGGCACATCATACATATATCACACACGTATACCGGCACATCATACATATATCACACACGTATACCGGCACATCATACATATATCACACACGTATACCGGCACATCATACATATATCACACACGTATACCGGCACATCATACATATATCACACACGTATACCGGGCACATCATACATATATCACACACGTATACCGGGCACATCATACATATATCACACACGTATACCAACACATCACACATATATCACACGTATACCAACACATCATACATATATCACACACGTATACCAGGCACATCATACATATATCACACACGTATACCGGGCACATCATACATATATCACACACGTATACCAGGCACATCATACATATATCACACACGTATACCGGGCACATCATACATATATCACACACGTATACCGGCACATCATACATATATCACACACGTATACCGGGCACATCATACACATATCACACACGTATACCGGGCACATCATACATATATCACACACGTATACCAACACATCACACATATATCACACACGTATACCAACACATCATACATATATCACACACGTATACCAGGCACATCATACATATATCACACACGTATACCGGGCACATCATACATATATCACACACGTATACCAGGCACATCATACATATATCACACACGTATACCGGGCACATCATACATATATCACACACGTATACCGGCACATCGTCCATATATCACACATGTATACCGGGCACATCATACATATATCACACACGTATACCGGGCACATCATACATATATCACACACGTATACCGGGCACATCACACATATATCACATACGTATACCAGGCACATCATACATATATCACACACGTATACCGGGCACATCACACATATATCACACACGTATACCGGGCACATCATACATATATCACACAAGTATACCGGGCACATCATACATATATCACACACGTATACCGGGCACATCATACATATATCACACACGTATACGGGCACATCATACATATATCACACACGTATACCGGGCACATCATACATATATCACACACGTATACCGGGCACATCATACATATATCACACAAGTATACCGGGCACATCATACATATATCACACACATATACCGGGCACATCATACATATATCACACACGTATACGGGCACATCATACATATATCACACACGTATACCGGGCACATCATACATATATCACACACGTATACCGGGCACATCATACATATATCACACATGTATACCGGGCACATCATACATATATCACACACGTATACCGGGCACATCATACATATATCACACACGTATACAGGGCACATCATACATATATCACACACGTATACAGGGCACATCATACATATATCACACACGTATACCGGGCACATCATACATATATCACACACGTATACCGGGCACATCATACATATATCACACATATATCACACATGTATACCTGGCACATCATACATATATCACACACGTATACCGGGCACATCATACATATATCACACACGTATACCAGGCACATCATACATATATCACACACGTATACCAGCACATCATACATATATCACACACGTATACCGGGCACATCATACATATATCACACATGTATACCAGCACATCATACATATATCACACACGTATACCAGGCACATCATACATATATCACACACGTATACCGGGCACATCATACATATATCACACACGTATACCGGGCACATCATACATATATCACACATGTATACCGGGCACATCATACAAATATCACACACGTATACCGGGCACATCATACATATATCACACACGTATACCGGGCACATCATACATATATCACACACGTATACCGGGCACATCATACATATATCACACACGTATACAGGGCACATCATACATATATCACACACGTATACCGGGCACATCATACATATATCACACAAGTATACCGGGCACATCATACATATATCACACACGTATACCGGGCACATCATACATATATCACACACGTATACAGGGCACATCATACATATATCACACACGTATACCGGGCACATCATACATATATCACACACGTATACCGGGCACATCATACATATATCACACACATATACCGGGCACATCATACATATATCACACACGCATACCGGGCACATCATACATATATCACACAAGTATACCGGCACATCATACATATATCACACACGTATACCGGGCACATCATACATATATCACACAAGTATACTGGGCACATCATACATATATCACACAAGTATACCGGGCACATCACACATATATCACACACGTATACAGGGTACATCATACATATATCACACATATATCACACAAGTATACCGGGCACATCATACATATATCACACATGTATACCGGGGGGCACATCATACATATATCACACAAGATTCAAGATTCAAAGAAGCTTTATTGGCAGGACCAAATACACATCAGTTTTGCCAAAGCAAGTGTATAGAGGCAATAGGGATAGGGACTGTGGGGATGTTGGGTAGGAGCTGTGGGGGGAGGTGGATGGGGCAGATCCAGGTTGGGGCTATAGTCCATGGCATAGGGGAGGTGGATGGGGCAGATCCAGGTTGGGGGCTATAGTCCATGGCATAGGGGAGGTGGATGGGGCAGGTTCAGGTTGGGGGCTATAGTCCATGGCATAGGGGAGGTGGATGGGGCAGATCCAGGTTGGGGGCTATAGTCCATGGCATAGGGGAGGTGGATGGGGCAGATCCAGGTTGGGGGCTATAGTCCATGGCATAGGGGAGGTGGATGGGGCAGGTCCATTGTGGGGGCTATAGTCCATGGCATAGGGGAGGTGGATGGGGCAGGTCCAGGTTGGGGGCTATAGTCCATGGCATAGGGGAGGTGGATGGGGCAGGTTCAGGTTGGGGGCTATAGTCCATGGCATAGGGGAGGTGGATGGGGCAGGTCCATTGTGGGGGCTATAGTCCATGGCATAGGGGAGGTGGATGGGGCAGGTTCAGGTTGGGGGCTATAGTCCATGGCATAGGGGAGGTGGATGGGGGCAGATCCATTGTGGGGGCTATAGTCCATGGCATAGGGGAGGTGGATGGGGCAGATCCAGGTTGGGGGCTATAGTCCATGGCATAGGGGAGGTGGATGGGGCAGGTCCATTGTGGGGGTATAGTCCATGGCATAGGGGAGGTGGATGGGGCAGATCCAGGTTGGGGGCTATAGTCCATGGCATCATACTTCTCTTTCTCGCAGTCTATGACATTCGCTCACATACCGCGCTGCTATCTCCACCGCTCTCTCTTCTTCTCCCAGCAAGATATATGTTTTCTCTTCCTCCTTCATGGTGATGAAGTCTGGGAAGAGATGTGAGAGTCTCCTGAAGTGAGTGTCCCTCACTGCTGAGTATTTGGAGCAGTGTAGCAGGAAGTGGGTTTCGTCCTCTATGGCCTCCTGGTCACAGTGTTGGCACAGTCTTTCCTCCCTGGGCTTGTAGCTCTGCCTGTGTCGGCCACATTCGATGGCCAGACTGTGGGCACTGAGTCTATATCGGCTCAGGATCTGGCGGTCTCTGGGGTCCGGGAGTTTCTCCAGATATGGGGCCAGTCTGTAGTCTCTCTGTAGGCTCCGGTACATGGTCAGTTTCTGTGAGCTGATGATATCATTCTTCCAGTCACTGACATACCTCTCCTGGCCTTCATCTGCCATCTTCCTAATTCCGGCTTTTGTCAGGTTGTTGTGATTGGTGTTCTGCTCCGGTTGGGTTTGGCTGGGCTGTTCCGGGGGTTCTGGTTTTTCTGTTTCACCTTCATGTATCAGGGCTTTATGGTGATGGGAGCTTGGATTGCTCCTATGCAGGTGAGCCCGGAATGACAGCGCCCTCTTTAGAACTGTTAGGTGTAGAGGGAATCTGCCCAGCTCGGCCCGACAAGCACTGTTGGAGGTGCTCCGATGGACCTGGAGAAGATGCTTGCAGAATTCCAGGTGGAATTTTTCTGTTGGACTGGAGTCCCACTTTGACCAGTCTGGGTAGGTGTGAGGACCCCAGACTTCGCTGCCATACAGGAGGATTGGGGCGATGATGGAGTCGAAGATTTTTAGCCAGACCCTCACTGGTGGCTTCAGATGGTAGAGTGTCCTCCGGATGGCATAGAAGGTTTTGCAGGCCTTGTCTTTCAGGGTCTCTATGGCTTGTTTGAAGTTCCCTGACCGGTGAATCTCTAGGCCCAGGTAGGTATATTTGTCAGTTCCTGTGAGGTCGCAGTTGTTGAGGATAAATGATGGGTGCTGGTCTGATCTTCTCTTTCTCCTCTGGAACACCATGGTGTTGGTTTTCTTTAGGTTGACCGGTAGGGCCCAGGTGGAGCTGAATTTCTCTAGGATTTTCAGGTTGTCCTGGAGGCCTTTCTCGGTTGGTGACAGCAGCAGCAGGTCATCTGCATACAGCAGGAATTTCACCTGGGCGTCGTGGAGGGTGAGACCTGGTGCTGAGGAGGATTCCAGGGCGGTAGCCAGCTCGTTGATGTAGATGTTGAAGAGCGTTGGGCTTAGGCTGCAGCCTTGTCTTACTCCGCGGCTCTGCTGGAAATAAGCCGTTCTTTTGCCGTTCACACTCACGCTGCAGCTGCTCTCGGTGTAGGAGCTTTTGATGACATCGTAGGTCTTTCCTCCTATTCCACTCTCCAGCAGTTTCAGGAATAAGCCCAGGTGCCACACTGAATCAAAGGCCTTTTTAAAGTCCACAAAGCAGGCGTATATCTTCCCATTCTTTGTATTGTAGACGTGTCTCTGAATGAGGCTGTGCAGAGTATAGATGTGGTCAGTGGTGCGGTGGTTCGGCATGAACCCTGCTTGGCTCTTGCTGAGGACGTTGTGCTCGGTGAGGAAGGTGAGGATCCTCTTGTTCAGGATACTGTTGAACAGTTTTCCCAGGTTGCTGCTGACGCATATGCCTCTGTAGTTGGCTGGGTCATACCTGTCCCCACTCTTGTGGATGGGTGTGATGAGGCCTTGGTTCCAGGTACGAGGGAAGTAGCCGGCACTCAGTACAATATTGAAGAGTTTAACCATTGCAGCCTGTATTTCTGGTGGGCTGTACTTCAGCATTTCTGGTTGGATTCCATCCAGGCCACCGGCTTTTCTACATCTTATGGAGGAGAGTCTCTCGGTTACTTCCTGTAGTGTTATAGGTGTATCCACCGGGTTTTGGAAGTTTTTGATTTTTTCCTCCATTGCTTTTAGTTTCGCCATTATGTTTTCCTGTTCTTGGGTTAGTCCTTCCTTTGGAATGTCTTTATAGAGGTCTCTGAAGTATTGGAGCCAGAGGTTGCCATTTTGGATATGGTTGTTGTTTTTCTTGTCTTTGGGCACATCATACATATATCACACATGTATACCGGGCACATCATACATATATCACACATGTATACGGGCACATCATACATATATCACACACGTATACGGGCACATCATACATATATCACACACGTATACCGGGCACATCATACATATATCACACACGTATACGGGCACATCATACATATATCACACATGTATACGGGCACATCATACATATATCACACACGTATACGGGCACATCATACATATATCACACACGTATACCGGGCACATCATACATATATCACACATGTATACCGGGCACATCATACATATATCACACACGTATACGGGCACATCATACATATATCACACATGTATACCGGGCACATCATACATATATCACACATGTATACGGGCACATCATACATATATCACACATGTATACGGGCACATCATACATATATCACACATGTATACGGGCACATCATACATATATCACACACGTATACGGGCACATCATACATATATCACACACGTATACCGGGCACATCATACATATATCACACATGTATACCGGGCACATCATACATATATCACACACGTATACGGGCACATCATACATATATCACACATGTATACCGGGCACATCATACATATATCACACATGTATACGGGCACATCATACATATATCACACATGTATACGGGCACATCATACATATATCACACATGCATACGGGCACATCATACATATATCACACACGTATACGGGCACATCATACATATATCACACACGTATACTGGGCACATCATACATATATCACACATGTATACCGGGCACATCATACATATATCACACATGTATACGGGCACATCATACATATATCACACACGTATACCGGGCACATCATACATATATCACACATGTATACCGGGCACATCATACATATATCACACATGTATACGGGCACATCATACATATATCACACATGTATACGGGCACATCACACATATATCACACATGTATACCGGGCACATCACACATATATCACACATATATCACACACGTATACCGGGCACATCACACATATATCACACATATATCACACACGTATACCGGGCACATCATACATATATCACACACGTATACCGGGCACATCATACATATATCACACACGTATACCGGGCACATCACACATATATCACACACGTATACCGGCACATCATACATATATCACACACGTATACCGGGCACATCACACATATATCACACACGTATACCGGCACATCATACATATATCACACACGTATACCGGGCACATCATACATATATCACACACATATACCGGGCACATCATACATATATCACACACGTATACCGGGCACATCATACATATATCACACACGTATACCGGGCACATCATACATATATCACATACGTATACCGGGCACATCATACATATATCACACATGTATACGGGCACATCATACATATATCACGCACGTATACCGGGCACATCATACATATATCACACACGTATACCGGGCACATCATACATATATCACACACGTATACCGGGCACATCATACATATATCACACACGTATACCGGGCACATCATACATATATCACATACGTATACCGGGCACATCACACATATATCACGCACGTATACGGGCACATCATACATATATCACACATGTATACGGGCACATCATACATATATCACACACGTATACCGGGCACATCATACATATATCACACATGTATACCGGGCACATCATACATATATCACACATGTATACGGGCACATCATACATATATCACACATGTATACGGGCACATCACACATATATCACACATGTATACCGGGCACATCACACATATATCACACATATATCACACACGTATACCGGGCACATCACACATATATCACACATATATCACACACGTATACCGGGCACATCATACATATATCACACACGTATACCGGGCACATCATACATATATCACATACGTATACCGGGCACATCACACATATATCACGCACGTATACGGGCACATCATACATATATCACACATGTATACGGGCACATCATACATATATCACACACGTATACCGGGCACATCATACATATATCACACATGTATACCGGGCACATCATACATATATCACACATGTATACGGGCACATCATACATATATCACACATGTATACGGGCACATCACACATATATCACACATGTATACCGGGCACATCACACATATATCACACATATATCACACACGTATACCGGGCACATCACACATATATCACACATATATCACACACGTATACCGGGCACATCATACATATATCACACACGTATACCGGGCACATCATACATATATCACACACGTATACCGGGCACATCACACATATATCACACACGTATACCGGCACATCATACATATATCACACACGTATACCGGGCACATCACACATATATCACACACGTATACCGGCACATCATACATATATCACACACGTATACCGGGCACATCATACATATATCACACACATATACCGGGCACATCATACATATATCACACACGTATACCGGGCACATCATACATATATCACACACGTATACCGGGCACATCATACATATATCACATACGTATACCGGGCACATCATACATATATCACACATGTATACGGGCACATCATACATATATCACGCACGTATACCGGGCACATCATACATATATCACACACGTATACCGGGCACATCATACATATATCACACACGTATACCGGGCACATCATACATATATCACACACGTATACCGGGCACATCATACATATATCACATACGTATACCGGGCACATCACACATATATCACGCACGTATACGGGCACATCATACATATATCACACATGTATACCGGTCACATCACACATATATCACACATGTATACGGGCACATTACACATATATCACACACGTATACGGGCACATTACACATATATCACACACGTATACCGGGCACATCATACATATATCACACATGTATACTGGGCACATCGCACATATATCACACATGTATACCGGGCACAGCATACATATATCACACACGTATACGGGCACATCATACATATATCACACACGTATACGGGCACATCATACATATATCACACACGTATACGGGCACATTACACATATATCACACACGTATACCGGGCACATCATACATATATCACACATATATCACACACGTATACCGGGCACATCATACATATATCACACACGTATACGGGCACATCATACATATATCACACACGTATACCGGGCACATCATACATATATCACACACGTATACGGGCACATCATACATATATCACACACGTATACCGGGCACATCATACATATATCACACATATATCACACACGTATACCGGGCACATCATACATATATCACACACGTATACCGGGCACATCATACATATATCACACACGTATACGGGCACATCATACATATATCACACACGTATACCGGGCACATCATACATATATCACACACGTATACGGGCACATCATACATATATCACACACGTATACCGGGCACATCATACATATATCACACATATATCACACACGTATACCGGGCACATCATACATATATCACACACGTATACCGGGCACATCATACATATATCACACACGTATACGGGCACATCATACATATATCACATATGTATACCGGGCACATCATACATATATCACACACGTATATCGGGCACATCATACATATATCACACACGTATACCGGTCACATCACACATATATCACGCACGTATACCGGGCACATCATACATATATCACACACGTATACCGGGCACATCACACATATATCACACACGTATACCGGGCACATCATACATATATCACACACGTATACGGGCACATCATACATATATCACGCATGTATACCGGGCACATCACACATATATCACACACGTATACGGGCACATCATACATATATCACATATGTATACCGGGCACATCATACATATATCACACACGTATATCGGGCACATCATACATATATCACACACGTATACCGGTCACATCACACATATATCACGCACGTATACCGGGCACATCATACATATATCACACACGTATACCGGGCACATCACACATATATCACACACGTATACCGGGCACATCATACATATATCACACACGTATACGGGCACATCATACATATATCACGCATGTATACCGGGCACATCACACATATATCACACACGTATACCGGGCACATCATACATATATCACACATATATCACACACGTATACCGGGCACATCATACATATATCACACACGTATACCGGGCACATCATACATATATCACACATATATCACACACGTATACCGGGCACATCATACATATATCACACACGTATACCGGGCACATCACACATATATCACACACGTATACCGGGCACATCATACATATATCACACACGTATACCGGGCACATCATACATATATCACACATATATCACACACGTATACCGGGCACATCATACATATATCACACACGTATACCGGGCACATCATACATATATCACACATGTATACCGGGCACATCACACATATATCACACACGTATACCGGGCACATCATACATATATCACACACGTATACGGGCACATCATACATATATCACACACGTATACCGGGCACATCATACATATATCACACATATATCACACACGTATACCGGGCACATCATACATATATCACACACGTATACCGGGCACATCATACATATATCACACACGTATACGGGCACATCATACATATATCACATATGTATACCGGGCACATCATACATATATCACACACGTATATCGGGCACATCATACATATATCACACACGTATACCGGTCACATCACACATATATCACATATGTATACCGGGCACATCATACATATATCACACACGTATATCGGGCACATCATACATATATCACACACGTATACCGGTCACATCACACATATATCACGCACGTATACCGGGCACATCATACATATATCACACACGTATACCGGGCACATCACACATATATCACACACGTATACCGGGCACATCATACATATATCACACACGTATACGGGCACATCATACATATATCACGCATGTATACCGGGCACATCACACATATATCACACACGTATACCGGGCACATCATACATATATCACACATATATCACACACGTATACCGGGCACATCATACATATATCACACACGTATACCGGGCACATCATACATATATCACACATATATCACACACGTATACCGGGCACATCATACATATATCACACACGTATACCGGGCACATCACACATATATCACACACGTATACCGGGCACATCATACATATATCACACATATATCACACACGTATACCGGGCACATCATACATATATCACACACGTATACCGGGCACATCATACATATATCACACACGTATACGGGCACATCATACATATATCACGCATGTATACCGGGCACATCACACATATATCACACACGTATACCGGGCACATCATACATATATCACACACGTATACCGGGCACATCATACATATATCACACACGTATACCGGGCACATCATACATATATCACACATATATCACACACGTATACCGGGCACATCACACATATATCACACACGTATACCGGGCACATCACACATATATCACACATGTATACGGGCACATCATACATATATCACGCACGTATACCGGGCACATCATACATATATCACACACGTATACCGGGCACATCATACATATATCACACACGTATACCGGGCACATCATACATATATCACACACGTATACCGGGCACATCATACATATATCACGCATGTATACCGGGCACATCACACATATATCACACATGTATACCGGGCACATCATACATATATCACACACGTATACCGGGCACATCATACATATATCACACATATACCGGGCACATCATACATATATCACACACATATACCGGGCACATCATACATATATCACACACGTATACGGGCACATCATACATATATCACACACGTATACGGGCACATCATACATATATCACGCATGTATACCGGGCACATCATACATATATCACACACGTATACCGGGCACATCATACATATATCACACACGTATACCGGGCACATCATACATATATCACACATATACCGGGCACATCATACATATATCACACACGTATACCGGGCACATCATACATATATCACACATATACCGGGCACATCATACATATATCACACACGTATATCGGGCACATCATACATATATCACACACGTATACAGGGCACATCATACATATATCACACACGTATACGGGCACATCATACATATATCACACACGTATACGGGCACATCATACATATATCACACACGTATACGGGCACATCATACATATATCACACATGTATACCGGGCACATCATACATATATCACACACGTATACCGGGCACATCATACATATATCACACACGTATACCGGGCACATCATACATATATCACACATGTATACCGGGCACATCATACAAATATCACACACGTATACCAGGCACATCATACATATATCACACACGTATATCGGGCACATCATACATATATCACACACGTATACCGGGCACATCATACATATATCACACACATATACCGGGCACATCATACATATATCACACACGTATACAGGGCACATCATACATATATCACACACGTATACGGGCACATCATACATATATCACACATGTATACCGGGCACATCATACAAATATCACACACGTATACCAGGCACATCATACATATATCACACACGTATACGGGCACATCATACATATATCACACATGTATACCGGGCACATCATACAAATATCACACACGTATACCAGGCACATCATACATATATCACACACGTATACCGGGCACATCATACATATATCACACATGTATACCGGGCACATCATACAAATATCACACACGTATACCAGGCACATCATACATATATCACACACGTATATCGGGCACATCATACATATATCACACACGTATACCGGGCACATCATACATATATCACACACGTATACGGGCACATCATACATATATCACGCATGTATACCGGGCACATCACACATATATCACACACGTATACGGGCACATCATACATATATCACACACGTATACGGGCACATCATACATATATCACACACGTATACGGGCACATCATACATATATCACACATGTATACCGGGCACATCATACATATATCACACACGTATACCGGGCACATCATACATATATCACACACGTATACCGGGCACATCATACATATATCACACATGTATACCGGGCACATCATACAAATATCACACACGTATACCAGGCACATCATACATATATCACACACGTATACCGGGCACATCATACATATATCACACACATATACCGGGCACATCATACATATATCACACACGTATACAGGGCACATCATACATATATCACACACGTATACGGGCACATCATACATATATCACACATGTATACCGGGCACATCATACAAATATCACACACGTATACCAGGCACATCATACATATATCACACACGTATACCGGGCACATCATACATATATCACACATGTATACCGGGCACATCATACAAATATCACACACGTATACCAGGCACATCATACATATATCACACACGTATATCGGGCACATCATACATATATCACACACGTATACCGGGCACATCATACATATATCACACACGTATACGGGCACATCATACATATATCACGCATGTATACCGGGCACATCACACATATATCACACACGTATACGGGCACATCATACATATATCACATATGTATACCGGGCACATCATACATATATCACACACGTATATCGGGCACATCATACATATATCACACACGTATACCGGTCACATCACACATATATCACGCACGTATACCGGGCACATCATACATATATCACACACGTATACCGGGCACATCACACATATATCACACACGTATACCGGGCACATCATACATATATCACACACGTATACGGGCACATCATACATATATCACGCATGTATACCGGGCACATCACACATATATCACACACGTATACCGGGCACATCATACATATATCACACATATATCACACACGTATACCGGGCACATCATACATATATCACACACGTATACCGGGCACATCATACATATATCACACATATATCACACACGTATACCGGGCACATCATACATATATTACACACGTATACCGGGCACATCATACATATATCACACACGTATACGGGCACATCATACATATATCACGCATGTATACCGGGCACATCACACATATATCACACACGTATACCGGGCACATCATACATATATCACACACGTATACCGGGCACATCACACATATATCACACACGTATACCGGGCACATCATACATATATCACACATATATCACACACATATACCGGGCACATCATACATATATCACACACGTATACCGGGCACATCATACATATATCACACACGTATACGGGCACATCATACATATATCACGCATGTATACCGGGCACATCACACATATATCACACACGTATACCGGGCACATCATACATATATCACACATGTATACGGGCACATCATACATATATCACCCACGTATACCGGGCACATCATACATATATCACGCATGTATACCGGGCACATCACACATATATCACACACGTATACGGGCACATCATACATATATCACATATGTATACCGGGCACATCATACATATATCACACACGTATATCGGGCACATCATACATATATCACACACGTATACCGGTCACATCACACATATATCACGCACGTATACCGGGCACATCATACATATATCACACACGTATACCGGGCACATCACACATATATCACACACGTATACCGGGCACATCATACATATATCACACACGTATACGGGCACATCATACATATATCACGCATGTATACCGGGCACATCACACATATATCACACACGTATACCGGGCACATCATA
This sequence comes from Ranitomeya imitator, assembly GCF_032444005.1. NCBI lineage: Eukaryota > Metazoa > Chordata > Amphibia > Anura > Dendrobatidae > Ranitomeya > Ranitomeya imitator. Next base: position 1,441,667 of record NC_091291.1, read on the forward strand.
CATATATCACACATATATCACACACGTATACCGGGCACATCATACATATATTACACACGTATACCGGGCACATCACACATATATCACACACGTATACCGGGCACATCATACATATATCACACATATATCACACACGTATACCGGGCACATCATACATATATCACACACGTATACCGGGCACATCATACATATATCACACACGTATACGGGCACATCATACATATATCACGCATGTATACCGGGCACATCACACATATATCACACACGTATACCGGGCACATCATACATATATCACACACGTATACCGGGCACATCACACATATATCACACACGTATACCGGGCACATCATACATATATCACACATATATCACACACATATACCGGGCACATCATACATATATCACACACGTATACCGGGCACATCACACATATATCACACACGTATACCGGGCACATCATACATATATCACACATATATCACACACATATACCGGGCACATCATACATATATCACACACGTATACCGGGCACATCATACATATATCACACACGTATACGGGCACATCATACATATATCACGCATGTATACCGGGCACATCACACATATATCACACACGTATACCGGGCACATCACACATATATCACACATGTATACGGGCACATCATACATATATCACCCACGTATACCGGGCACATCATACATATATCACACACGTATACCGGGCACATCATACATATATCACACACGTATACCGGGCACATCATACATATATCACACACGTATACCGGGCACATCATACATATATCACGCATGTATACCGGGCACATCACACATATATCACACATGTATACCGGGCACATCATACATATATCACACACGTATACCGGGCACATCATACATATATCACACATATACCGGGCACATCATACATATATCACACACGTATACGGGCACATCATACATATATCACACACGTATACGGGCACATCATACATATATCACACATGTATACCGGGCACATCATACATATATCACACACGTATACCGGGCACATCATACATATATCACACACGTATACCGGGCACATCATACATATATCACACACGTATACCGGCACATCATACATATATCACACACGTATACCGGCACATCATACATATATCACACATGTATACCGGGCACATCATACATATATCACACACGTATACCGGGCACATCATACATATATCACACACGTATACAGGGCACATCATACATATATCACACATGTATACCGGGCACATCATACAAATATCACACACGTATACCAGGCACATCATACATATATCACACACGTATATCGGGCACATCATACATATATCACACACGTATACCGGTCACATCACACATATATCACGCACGTATACCGGGCACATCATACATATATCACACACGTATACCGGGCACATCACACATATATCACACACGTATACCGGGCACATCATACATATATCACACACGTATACGGGCACATCATACATATATCACGCATGTATACCGGGCACATCACACATATATCACACACGTATACCGGGCACATCATACATATATCACACATGTATACGGGCACATCATACATATATCACGCATGTATACCGGGCACATCACACATATATCACACACGTATACCGGGTACATCACACATATATCACACACGTATACCGGGCACATCATACATATATCACACATATATCACACACGTATACCGGGCACATCATACATATATCACACATATATCACACACGTATACCGGGCACATCATACATATATCACACATATATCACACACGTATACCGGGCACATCATACATATATCACACACGTATACCGGGCACATCACACATATATCACACACGTATACCGGGCACATCATACATATATCACACATATATCACACACGTATACCGGGCACATCATACATATATCACACACGTATACCGGGCACATCATACATATATCACACACGTATACGGGCACATCATACATATATCACGCATGTATACCGGGCACATCACACATATATCACACACGTATACCGGGCACATCATACATATATCACACACGTATACCGGGCACATCATACATATATCACACACGTATACCGGGCACATCATACATATATCACACATATATCACACACGTATACCGGGCACATCACACATATATCACACACGTATACCGTGCACATCACACATATATCACACACGTATACGGGCACATCATACATATATCACGCATGTATACCGGGCACATCACACATATATCACACATGTATACCGGGCACAGCATACATATATCACACACGTATACGGGCACATCATACATATATCACGCATGTATACCGGGCACATCACACATATATCACACATGTATACCGGGCACATCATACATATATCACACACGTATACCGGGCACATCATACATATATCACACATATACCGGGCACATCATACATATATCACACACATATACCGGGCACATCATACATATATCACACACGTATACGGGCACATCATACATATATCACACACGTATACGGGCACATCATACATATATCACGCATGTATACCGGGCACATCATACATATATCACACACGTATACCGGGCACATCATACATATATCACACACGTATACCGGGCACATCATACATATATCACACATATACCGGGCACATCATACATATATCACACACGTATACCGGGCACATCATACATATATCACACACGTATACGGGCACATCATACATATATCACACACGTATACGGGCACATCATACATATATCACACACGTATACCGGGCACATCATACATATATCACACACGTATACCGGGCACATCATACATATATCACACACGTATACAGGGCACATCATACATATATCACACACGTATACCGGGCACATCATACATATATCACATACGTATATCGGGCACATCATACATATATCACACACGTATACAGGGCACATCATACATATATCACACACGTATACGGGCACATCATACATATATCACACATGTATACCGGGCACATCATACATATATCACACACGTATACCGGGCACATCATACATATATCACACACGTATACGGGCACATCATACATATATCACATACGTATATCGGGCACATCATACATATATCACACACGTATACAGGGCACATCATACATATATCACACACGTATACGGGCACATCATACATATATCACACATGTATACGGGCACATCATACATATATCACACACGTATACGGGCACATCATACATATATCACACATGTATACCGGGCACATCATACAAATATCACACACGTATACCAGGCACATCACACATATATCACACACGTATACCGGCACAACATACATATATCACACACGTATACCGGGCACATCATTCATATATCACACACGTATACGGGCACATCATACATATATCACACATGTATACCGGGCACATCATACATATATCACACATGTATACCGGGCACATCATACATATATCACACACGTATACCGGGCACATCATACATATATCACACACGTATACGGGCACATCATACATATATCACACACGTATACGGGCACATCATACATATATCACACATGTATACCGGGCACATCATACATATATCACACACGTATACCGGGCACATCATACATATATCACACACATATACCGGGCACATCATACATATATCACACACGTATACCGGGCACATCATACATATATCACACACGTATACCGGGCACATCACACATATATCACACACGTATACCAGGCACATCATACATATATCACACACGTATACCGGGCACATCATACATATATCACACACGTATACCGGGCACATCATACATATATCACACACGTATACCGGGCACATCATACATATATCACACACGTATACCGGGCACATCATACATATATCACACACGTATACGGGCACATCATACATATATCACACATGTATACCGGGCACATCATACATATATCACACACGTATACCGGGCACATCATACATATATCACACACATATACCGGGCACATCATACATATATCACACACGTATACCGGGCACATCATACATATATCACACACGTATACCGGGCACATCACACATATATCACACACGTATACCGGCACATCATACATGTATCACACACGTATACCGGCACATCATACATATATCACACATGTATACGGGCACATCACACATATATCACATATGTATACCGGGCACATCATACATATATCACACACGTATACCGGGCACATCATACATATATCACACACATATACCTGGCACATCATACATATATCACACACGTATACCGGGCACATCATACATATATCACACACGTATACAGGGCACATCATACATATATCACACACGTATACCGGGCACATCACACATATATCACACACGTATACCGGCACATCATACATGTATCACACACGTATACCGGCACATCATACATATATCACACATGTATACGGGCACATCACACATATATCACATATGTATACCTCTAGAATGTAAGTCCCCCAGTCTGTCATTGTTAGTTTTATGTAAATGATATCTGTGATTAGTATGTAACCCCTTCTCATGTACAGCACCATGGAATCAATAGCGCTATATCAATAATAATGATAATAATAATATCTATGTAGTATATATACGGTACATATATAGAATGTAAGCCCCCCAGGGCCGGTCCTCGCCCCCCAGGGCCGGTCTGTCACTGTTAGCTTACTGTAACTTGTATGTAACCCCTTCTCATGTACAGCACCATGGAATTAAAGGCGCTAGATCAATAATAATAATAATAATAATATCTATGTAGTGTATATACGGTACGTATATAGAATGTAAGCCCCCCAGGGCCGGTCCTCGCCCCCCAGGGCCGGTCTGTCACTGTTAGTTTACTGTAACTTGTATGTAACCCCTTCTCATGTACAGCACCATGGAATCAATAGCGCTATATCAATAATAATGATAATAATAATATCTATGTAGTATATATACGGTACATATATAGAATGTAAGCCCCCCAGGGCCGGTCCTCGCCCCCCAGGGCCGGTCTGTCACTGTTAGCTTACTGTAACTTGTATGTAACCCCTTCTCATGTACAGCACCATGGAATTAAAGGCGCTAGATCAATAATAATAATAATAATAATATCTATGTAGTATATATACGGTACGTATATAGAATGTAAGCCCCCCAGGGCCGGTCCTCGCCCCCCAGGGCCGGTCTGTCACTGTTAGTTTACTGTAACTTGTATGTAACCCCTTCTCATGTACAGCACCATGGAATCAATAGCGCTATATAAATAATAATAATAATATCTATGTAGTGTATATACGGTACATATATAGAATGTAAGCCCCCCAGGGCCGGTCCTCGCCCCTCTGCACCAGTCTGTCACTGTTAGCTTACTGTAACTTGTATGTAACCCCTTCTCATGTACAGCACCATGGAATCAATAGCGCTATATAAATAATAATAATGTACACCGGGGCCATCACTGTAACCAGCGGCAGCGTGATCCCGTGATGTGGCGCACGACGCCGCCGTCCTTATGTGTCTCACGGTTGCATCAGAGGAGCAGACTCTGCTTTCGGGAAGGCTCGTCCCCCTCGGCCAATAGTCGCCGGCGCTGATCACACACCTATCCAGCTGTGTGCACCATTCACCCTTGTCCTACTAAGCTGCTGTCGTCATGCTGCGTCTCCGCGCCTCCTCCTCCACCGTGGCCTCATTTCAAGGCCTCCGGAAGACGTGTATACCAAGCAACACTGGCTCTGCCCGGAGCCTAGAGCGATGCCATCCGTTCTGTGAGCACGTGGTGCCTGAAGCGTCAGAGTCACAACTATTGCATCAGTCACTATGGCAGAGAGTCCACGAATGCATCACACACAAGGTCACACGTTCAGAAGCCAAAACCAGCAGTGGGTGATAAATGCAGAAGTGTTGAATACAGATTATTACATGTTCTTACTACACTTGTCCTGGCTACAAATCCTGAACGTGGCCTAACGGACAAGCTGGGTGAAGGATAGGCTCAGTATGTGTCACCAGGGGGTGAAGGAGCCGCAGATCGGAACCTATAGGACAGAGGACCATGCAGAGCGGCTTCCGTACCCGCTCACACAACCATGTCTGCACACATTATACTGTGCGTCCATCCTACAGGGCAACCACCTAATCCAGAGAACAATGGCCATGGCTCCAGGACCATCATCATTGCTCCTGAATATTACCGCAGTCATCTCTCCAGTATATCACCACTAGACGATTGACCAAAATGACAACCAGGTGACAATGAAAGATGCAGCTAGGGCTAAGCTTCTGTGTGAAGAAAATAATCCACTCAACAAAATATGTAAAAATGTCACTAAACTGCAGGAATTAGATTATCATTGACCCAGCATGGAGTTCCCTCAGGAGAGCTTCCACCTACCCTACCAACACGTTTTATTACAGCTGCCCAAGGATGTGAAGTGGTCAGACGATATGGCGCACAAGCATCTGTTGTCCTTTATGTGATTGTGGAGAACATCTCAAGGCCTTCATCAGGGTAGACGTGTGAGTGTCATCCATTGTCCTTCTGTAGCCATCACCACTATGACCGCCTGCTCTTCATCTCCTCATGATCCATATCCTGCACCAGTCCTTGCCATAAAAATATTTCTACAGTCTACTGCCTTACTTTGATGGCCACCTTTAGACATGAAGGACAGAGAAGAGCAGGAGGGCTGGTTCTTTTCCTCCAGATCTTCATGCCAGGAATGTCTTTGTAAGTAAACAGAGGAAGCAGACTTTCAGACTGGGGGAGGGGAAGATGGAGGAGAAGTCTGCCACTAATGTAGCCTCCAGGAAAGCTCACATTCAGGTGGGCACAAAATCTACTTCCAGGAAGTGGGAAAAATTAAGTACCAGAAAAACATCCATATCCTGAAACAACTTTCTCCGAGCTTGAAAACGCTCTGTGCTTGGCCGTCCTGTGACTCTTGTCCTACTCAGAGTTCTTTCCAGATATTTAGAGCAGAGACATATTGAGACCCCTCCCCGCTATTAATACAATCCATCCTCGGCCCTGAATCTACAGAACATTAGGCGAAAGGTCAGAAATTAAGTGACTGCCTCCTATACGTAACCTCTGAAGTGGTGGGGATACTGTTCTGGGCAGCCTGAGGATCCACAGTCCCCGGCAATGTCAAGGACACAAGAGCTGACACCCCAGTCTGTCCATCCACATATGTGCCCTCCTGTGCTGGGTCTCAAATATGGTGAGGAGCATACATGACAATCGGGAGCAACTAAACATGGCACAGTCATGTGGCATAAAATAAAAGAAGTCTCGTATATACCTGAACACCCCACAAGACAGACCATATACCGGAACACCCCACACGACCCGCCGTATACAAAGAACACCCCACAAGATCAGCCATATACCAAGAACACCTCAAAAAGCCTACCATATACAAAGAACACCCCACAAGATCAGCCATATACCGAGAACACCTCAAAAAGCCTACCATATACGGAGAACACCCCACAAGACCCGCCGTATACTGAGAACACCTCAAAAAGCCTACCATATACAAAGAACACCCCACAAAACCTACTATATAAAGAGAGCACCCCACAAGGCCTACCATATATACCGAGAACACCCCACAAGGCCTACCATATATACCGAGAACACCCCACAAGGCCTACCATATATACAGAACACCTCACAAGGCCTACTATATATACAGAACACCCCACAAGGCCTACCATATATACAGAACACCCCACAAGGCCTACCATATATACAGAACACCTCACAAGGCCTACCATATACCGAGAACACCCTACAAGGCCTACCATATATACAGAGAACACCCCACAAGGCCTACCATATATACAGAGAACACCCCACAAGGCCTACCATATATACCGAGAACACCCCACAAGGCCTACCATATATACAGAGAACACCCCACAAGGCCTACCATATATACAGAACACCTCACAAGGTCTACCATATACTGAGAACACCCTACAAGGCCTACTATATACCGAGAACACCCCACAAGGCCTACCATATACTGAGAACACCCCACAAGGCCTACCATATATACAGAGAACACCCCACAAGGCCTACCATATATACCGAGAACACCCCACAAGGCCTACCATATATACAGAGAACACCCCACAAGGCCTACCATATATACCGAGAACACCCCACAAGGTCTACCATATACCGAGAACACCCCACAAGGTCTACCATATACTGAGAACACCCTACAAGGCCTACCATATACTGAGAACACCCCACAAGGTCTACCATATACCGAGAACACCCCGCAAGGCCTACCATATATACAGAGAACACCCCACAAGGCCTACCATATACCGAGAACACCCTACAAGGCCTACCATATACCGAGAACAGCCCACAAGGCCTACCATATATACAGAGAACACCCCACAAGGCCTACCATATACCGAGAACACCCTACAAGGCCTACCATATACCGAGAACACCCCACAAGGTCTACCATATACTGAGAACACCCTACAAGGCCTACCATATACCGAGAACACCCCGCAAGGCCTACTATATACCGAGAACACGCCACAAGGCCTACTATATACCGAGAACACCCCACAAGGCCTACCATATATACAGAGAACACCCCACAAGGCCTACCATATATACCGAGAACACCCCACAAGGTCTACCATATACTGAGAACACCCTACAAGGCCTACCATATACCGAGAACACCCCGTAAGGCCTACCATATATACAGAGAACACCCCACAAGGCCTACCATATACCGAGAACACCCTACAAGGCCTACCATATACCGAGAACAGCCCACAAGGCCTACCATATACCGAGAACACCCCACAAGGTCTACCATATACTGAGAACACCCTACAAGGCCTACCATATACCGAGAACACCCCGCAAGGCCTACCATATACCGAGAACACGCCGCAAGGCCTACCATATACCGAGAACACCCCACAAGGCCTACCATATACCGAGAACACCCCACAAAACCCGCCATATACCGAGAACACCTCACAAGGCCTACTATATACCGAGAACACCTCACAAGGCCTACCATATTCCGAGAACACCCCACAAGACCTACTATATACCGAGAACACTCCACAAGGCCTACTATATACCGAGAACACCTCACAAGGCCTACCATATACCGAGAACAGCCCACAAGGCCTACCATATACCGAGAACACCCCACAAAACCCGCCATATACCGAGAACACCTCACAAGGCCTACTATATACCGAGAACACCTCACAAGGCCTACCATATTCCGAGAACACCCCACAAGACCTACTATATACCGAGAACACTCCACAAGGCCTACTATATACCGAGAACACCTCACAAGGCCTACCATATACCGAGAACAGCCCACAAGGCCTACCATATACCGAGAACACCCCACAAGGTCTACCATATACTGAGAACACCCTACAAGGCCTACCATATACCGAGAACACCCCGCAAGGCCTACCATATACCGAGAACACGCCGCAAGGCCTACCATATACCGAGAACACCCCACAAGGCCTACCATATACCGAGAACACCCCACAAAACCCGCCATATACCGAGAACACCTCACAAGGCCTACTATATACCGAGAACACCTCACAAGGCCTACCATATTCCGAGAACACCCCACAAGACCCGCCATATACCGAGAACACTCCACAAGGCCTACTATATACCGAGAACACCTCACAAGGCCTACCATATACCGAGAACACCCCACAAGGCCTACCATATAAAGAGAGCACCCCACAAAACCCGCCATATACCGAGAACACCCCACAAGGCCTACTATATACCGAGAACACCCCACAAGACTTACCATATAACGAGAACACCCCACAAGGCCTACCATATAACGAGAACACCCCACAAGGCCCATTATATACAGAGAACACCCCACAAGGCCTACTATATAGGAGAACACCCCACAAGGCCTACCATATAAAGAGAACACCCCACAAGGCCCACCATATACCGAGAACACCCCACAAGGCCTACTGTGTATACCAGGAATATCCCAAAGGGAAAGAACTTTCAATTAAATCTGAGTTGCGCACACCCTCAGTAATGACCAGTTGTCCGGATGGGACAGTTCCACTACGCTGACATATTACTGTCTGTATTCATTTGTATAAACCAGTAGTGATGATCAGCCCCTCTGCGGTGGCCCTATGTCTGTGCTGCCACTAGCTCCTCTGCCCTGTTCTTATCTCTCAGCAGCCAGAAGTCCTCACATTGAGCGACCTCTATACAGTGTGACCTCAGATGGGACCTCAGTACAGCGGAATAAACACCACCATGTGTGCCCCCCGGCACTACTATAACCCACCTCATATGCCAGCTATCCTGGGGGTGACAGTGTGTAGAGGGGTCAGCAGGGTCTTACCTTCCCTCCAGACTCCATGGTGCCTGAGTGTGTTCTGTCCCCCGCACCACCGAGTAATAGTCCTGATTCTGTGCCTCTCTCCTTGGATACAATGTATCAATCTCTGGATAGAATGTGTCAGTCTCTGGATACAATGTATCAGTCTCTGGATAGAATGTATCAGTCTCTGGATACAATGTATCAGTCTCTGGATACAGAATGTTGCTCTCTGGATACAATGTATCAGTCCCTTCCTGTGCCTGCTAATGGTTGTGGGAGTTTTATACAGGAGGGTGTATGTGACATCACTAGGCCACCCCCCCTACATGTGTCATCCCCATTCCTTCCCCCATCCTGAGAGCAGCAGGTCTTATACCCACAACCACTGAACTATCTGCCGTATACACGGGTACTCTATAGGAAATACACCCCACAGGGCCTGCTGTATACTGACAATGTCCTTCATGGTCCGTCATATACTGCCAACATCTCACAAGACTCCCTGTATAGCACAAATACCCCAGAAGACTTATTGTATAGCAAGAACACCCCCAGAAGACCCCCTGAATACTGGAAACACGCCAGAAGACTTATTGTATTGCAAGAACCCCCCAAAAGACTCATTATATAGCAAGAACCCCCCACAAGACTCGCTGTTTACCAGGAACACCCCAGAAGACCCCCTGAATACTGGAAACACCCCAGGAGACTTATTGTGTACCAGGAACACCCCAGAAGACTTATTGTGTACCAGGAACACCCCAGAAGACCCCCTGAACACTGGAAACACCCCAGGAGACTTATTGTGTACCAGGAACACCCCAGAAGACTTATTGTGTACCAGGAACACCCCAGAAGACCCCCTGAACACTGGAAACATCCCACAAGACTCATTGTGTACCAGCAACACCCCAGAAGACTTATTGTGTACCAGGAACACTTCTGAACACCTCCTAAATATTGGAAACACCCCAGAGGACTTATTGTGTACCAGGAACACCCCAGAAGACTTATTGTGTACCAGGAACACCCCAGAAGACTCGCTGTAAACCAGAAACACCTCAGAAGACCCCCTGAATACTGGAAACACCCCACAAGACTTATTGTGTATCAGGAACACCCCACAAGACTTATTGTGTATCAGGAACACCCCTGAAGACTTATTGTGTATCAGGAACACCCCAGAGGACTTATTGTGTACCAGGAACACCCCAGAAGACTTATTGTGTACCAGGAACACCCCAGAAGACTCGCTGTAAACCAGAAACACCTCAGAAGACCCCCTGAATACTGGAAACACCCCACAAGACTTATTGTGTATCAGGAACACCCCTGAAGACTTATTGTGTATCAGGAGCACCGCAGAAGATTTATTGTGTATCAGGAACACCCCAGAAGATTTATTGTGTATCAGGAACACCCCAGAAGACTTATTGTGTATATCAGGAACACCCCAGAAGATTTATTGTGTACCAGGAACACCCCAGAAGATTTATTGTGTATCAGGAACACCCCAGAAGACTTATTGTGTATATCAGGAACACCCCAGAAGACTTATTGTGTACCAGGAACACCCCAGAAGATTTATTGTGTATCAGGAACACCCCAGAAGACTTATTGTGTATATCAGGAACACCCCAGAAGACTTATTGTGTATCAGGAACACCCCAGAAGATTTATTGTGTACCAGGAACACCCCAGAAGACTTATTGTGTATCAGGAACACCCCAGAAGACTTATTGTGTATATCAGGAACACCCCAGAAGACTTATTGTGTACCAGGAACACCCCAGAAGATTTATTGTGTATCAGGAACACCCCAGAAGACTTATTGTGTACCAGGAACACCCCAGAAGATTTATTGTGTATATCAGGAACACCCCAGAAGACTTATTGTGTATCAGGAACACCCCAGAAGATTTATTGTGTATCAGGAACACCCCAGAAGATTTATTGTGTATATCAGGAACACCCCAGAAGACTTATTGTGTATCAGGAACACCCCTGAAGACTTATTGTGTACCAGGAACACCCCTGAAGACTTATTGTGTATCAGGAACACCCCAGAAGATTTATTGTGTATCAGGAACACCCCTGAAGACTTATTGTGTATATCAGGAACACCCCAGAAGACTTATTGTGTATATCAGGAACACCCCAGAAGATTTATTGTGTACCAGGAACACCCCAGAAGACTTATTGTGTATCAGGAACACCCCTGAAGACTTATTGTGTATATCAGGAACACCCCAGAAGACTTATTGTGTATATCAGGAACACCCCAGAAGATTTATTGTGTACCAGGAACACCCCAGAAGACTTATTGTGTATATCAGGAACACCCCAGAAGACTTATTGTGTATCAGGAACACCCCTGAAGACTTATTGTGTACCAGGAACACCCCAGAAGACTTATTGTGTATATCAGGAACACCCCAGAAGATTTATTGTGTATCAGGAACACCCCAGAAGACTTATTGTGTACCAGGAACACCCCAGAAGACTTATTGTGTATCAGGAACACCCCAGAAGACTTATTGTGTATATCAGGAACACCCCAGAAGATTTATTGTGTATCAGGAACACCCCAGAAGATTTATTGTGTATATCAGGAACACCCCAGAAGACTTATTGTGTATCAGGAACACCCCTGAAGACTTATTGTGTACCAGGAACACCCCAGAAGACTTATTGTGTATATCAGGAACACCCCAGAAGATTTATTGTGTATCAGGAACACCCCAGAAGACTTATTGTGTACCAGGAACACCCCAGAAGACTTATTGTGTATCAGGAACACCCCAGAAGACTTATTGTGTATCAGGAACACCCCTGAAGACTTATTGTGTATATCAGGAACACCCCAGAAGATTTATTGTGTATCAGGAACACCCCAGAAGATTTATTGTGTATATCAGGAACACCCCAGAAGACTTATTGTGTATCAGGAACACCCCAGAAGACTTATTGTGTATATCAGGAACACCCCAGAAGACTTATTGTGTATATCAGGAACACCCCTGAAGACTTATTGTGTATCAGGAACACCCCAGAAGATTTATTGTGTACCAGGAACACCCCAGAAGACTTATTGTGTATCAGGAACACCCCAGAAGATTTATTGTGTATCAGGAACACCCCAGAAGACTTATTGTGTATCAGGAACACCCCAGAAGATTTATTGTGTACCAGGAACACCCCAGAAGATTTATTGTGTATATCAGGAACACCCCAGAAGATTTATTGTGTACCAGGAACACCCCAGAAGACTTATTCTGTATATCAGGAACACCCCAGAAGATTTATTGTGTATCAGGAACACCCCAGAAGACTTATTGTGTACCAGGAACACCCCAGGAGACTTATTGTGTATATCAGGAACACCCCAGAAGATTTATTGTGTACCAGGAACACCCCAGAAGATTTATTGTGTATCAGGAACACCCCAGAAGACTTATTGTGTATATCAGGAACACCCCAGAAGACTTATTGTGTACCAGGAACACCCCAGAAGACTTATTCTGTATATCAGGAACACCCCAGAAGATTTATTGTGTATCAGGAACACCCCAGAAGACTTATTATGTATCAGGAACACCCCAGAAGATTTATTGTGTATATCAGGAACACCCCAGAAGACTTATTGTGTATCAGGAACACCCCAGAAGACTTATTGTGTACCAGGAACACCCCAGAAGACTTATTGTGTATATCAGGAACACCCCAGAAGACTTATTGTGTATCAGGAACACCCCAGAAGACTTATTGTGTATATCAGGAACACCCCAGAAGACTTATTGTGTATATCAGGAACACCCCAGAAGATTTATTGTGTATCAGGAACACCCCAGAAGACTTATTGTGTATCAGGAACACCCCAGAAGACTTATTGTGTACCAGGAACACCCCAGAAGACTTATTGTGTATCAGGAACACCCCAGGAGACTTATTGTGTATCAGGAACACCCCAGAAGACTTATTGTGTACCAGGAACACCCCAGAAGATTTATTGTGTATCAGGAACACCCCAGAAGACTTATTGTGTACCAGGAACACCCCAGAAGATTTATTGTGTATCAGGAACACCCCAGAAGACTTATTGTGTACCAGGAACACCCCAGAAGACTTATTGTGTACCAGGAACACCCCAGAAGACTTATTGTGTACCAGGAACACCCCAGAAGACTTATTGTGTATCAGGAACACCCCAGAAGACTTATTGTGTACCAGGAACACCCCAGAAGACTTATTGTGTATCAGGAACACCCCAGAAGACTTATTGTGTATATCAGGAACACCCCAGAAGACTTATTGTGTACCAGGAACACCCCAGAAGACTTATTGTGTATCAGGAACACCCCAGAAGAGTCATTTTGGAGATGACCCACTCATCTATACATCACCCCATTGCTTGTCCGTGTTGTGGCCATGTCTGACCCGTGATACAATCTGCACACGGGGTGATTACACACGTCACAGTCATGGAGGACAACATGTAATAGAAGAAGGGAATGTAGACAGAACTTGTCTCCTTCCTGTAAGACGTCTAAAAATAATGTTATCGGCCTGTCCCCATGGGCAGTGTGGCCCCTGCCTGACGTGACTCTCTCCCATGATGTCTGCTCTCAGTGCTGGAATGGGATACGACACTTCCTAAACGGATAGATTCCCACATTCTGAGCGAGGGGCCACAGAGGCACAAGATGGGCCCCTGCCTCAATGTGATGCTCTTGTCTGTGAGTCCCATCCATTATCTATAGATGCCATTATATGACGCTGGTGAAACCCGGTGTATGTGTCCAAATCTGCGCTGCTGATAAAGATGGATGGCGGGCGATATTCTTCAAAGCCTTAGCTAAGGCTTTGTCCCGAGGAAGAGGTCCTGCACGACCTCGAAATATATTGACTATTAACCTGTTTGCAATAAAGCTTTGAAGAATATCGTCCGCCATCCATCTTTATCAGCAGCGCAGATTTGGACACATACACCGGGGTTCACCATCATCCTCGGTCTCTGGACCCCGGTCCTGCAGCAGCTGATCCCTGCTTTTCACATGTTACTTAGTTGCTACAAAACAAGGTGGGCATTATCTCTCCCAGATGCTCCCCATGTTTATAACCAGTTAAGACCCTATTTTTGCTCTCCAGATTTTCTACTTCTATTATATAACGCTGAGCTCTGTGTCGATGGCTCCGGGCTCCCGTGTCGTGGGGCTCTGTGTCGATGGCTCCGGGCTCCCGTGTCGTGGGGCTCTGTGTCGATGGCTCCGGGCTCCCGTGTCGTGGGGCTCTGTGTCGATGGCTCCGGGCTCCCGTGTCGTGGGGCTCTGGGGGCGCCTCAGGGCTCCCGTGTCGTGGGGCTCTGTGCCGGCCACACCGGGCTCCCGTGTCGTGGGGCTCTGTGGGGGCCACTCCGGGCTCCCGTGTCGTGGGGCTCTGTGCCGGCCACACCGGGCTCCCGTGTCGTGGGGCTCTGGGGGCGCCTCAGGGCTCCCGTGTCGTGGGGCTCTGTGCCGGCCACTCCGGGCTCCCGTGTTGTGGGGCTCTGGGAGCGCCTCAGGGCTCCCGTGTCGTGGGGCTCTGTGCCGGCCACTCCGGGCTCCCGTGTTGTGGGGCTCTGGGGGCGCCTCAGGGCTCCCGTGTCGTGGGGCTCTGTGCCGGCCACTCCGGGCTCCCGTGTCGTGGGGCTCTGTGGGGGCCACTCAGGGCTCCCGTGTCGTGGGGCTCTGTGCCGGCCACTCCGGGCTCCCGTGTTGTGGGGCTCTGGGGGCGCCTCAGGGCTCCCGTGTCGTGGGGCTCTGTGCCGGCCACTCCGGGCTCCCGTGTCGTGGGGCTCTGTGTCGGCCACTCAGGGCTCCCGTGTCGTGGGGCTCTGTGCCGGCCACACCGGGCTCCCGTGTCGTGGGGCTCTGTGGGGGCCACTCAGGGCTCCCGTGTCGTGGGGCTCTGTGCCGGCCACTCCGGGCTCCCGTGTTGTGGGGCTCTGGGGGCGCCTCAGGGCTCCCGTGTCGTGGGGCTCTGTGCCGGCCACTCCGGGCTCCCGTTTTGTGGGGCTCTGGGGGCGCCTCAGGGCTCCCGTGTCGTGGGGCTCTGTGCCGGCCACTCCGGGCTCCCGTGTCGTGGAGCTCTGTGCCGGCCACTCCGGGCTCCCGTGTCGTGGGGCTCTGTGCCGGCCACTCCGGGCTCCCGTGTTGTGGGGCTCTGTGCCGGCCACTCCGGGCTTCCGTGTCATGGGGCTCTGTGCCGGCCACTCCGGGCTCCCGTGTCGTGGGGCTCTGTGTCGATGGCTCCGGGCTCCTGTGTCGTGGGGCTCTGTGTCGGCCACTCAGGGCTCCCGTGTCGTGGGGCTCTGTGCCGGCCACTCCGGGCTCCCGTGCCGTGGGGCTCTGTGGGGGCCACTCAGGGCTCCCGTGTCGTGGGGCTCTGTGTCGATGGCTCTGGGCTCCCGTGTCGTGGGGCTCTGTGCCGGCCACTCCGGGCTCCCGTGCCGTGGGGCTCTGTGGGGGCCACTCAGGGCTCCCGTGCCGTGGGGCTCTGTGTCGATGGCTCCGGGCTCCCGTGTCGTGGAGCTCTGTGTCGATGGCTCTGGGCTCCCGTGTCGTGGGGCTCTGTGTCGATGGCTCCGGACTCCCGTGTCGTGGAGCTCTGTGTCGATGGCTCCGGGCTCCCGTGTCGTGGGGCTCTGTGTCGGACACTCCGGGCTCCCGTGCCGTGGGGCTCTGTGTCGATGGCTCCGGGCTCCCGTGTCGTGGGGCTCTGTGTCGATGGCTCCGGGCTCCCGTGTCGTGGAGCTCTGTGTCGATGGCTCTGGGCTCCCGTGTCGTGGGGCTCTGTGTCAATGGCTCTGGGCTCCCGTGTCGTGGGGCTCTGTGTCGATGGCTCCGGGCTCCCGTGTCGTGGGGCTCTGTGTCGATGGCTCCGGGCTCCCGTGTCGTGGAGCTCTGTGTCGATGGCTCCGGGCTCCCGTGTCGTGGGGCTCTGTGTCGATGGCTCTGGGCTCCCGTGTCGTGGGGCTCTGTGTCGATGGCTCCGGGCTCCCGTGTCATGGGGCTCTGTGTCGATGGCTCCGGGCTCCCGTGTCGTGGGGCTCTGTGTCGATGGCTCCGGGCTCCCGTGTCGTGGGGCTCTGTGTCGATGGCTCTGGGCTCCCGTGTCGTGGGGCTCTGTGTCGATGGCTCCGGGCTCCCGTGTCGTGGGGCTCTGTGTCGATGGCTCCGGGCTCCCGTGTCGTGGGGCTCTGTGTCGATGGCTTCGGGCTCCCGTGTCGTGGGGCTCTGTGTCGGACACTCCGGGCTCCCGTGTCGTGGGGCTCTGTGTCGATGGCTCCGGGCTCCCGTGTCGTGGGGCTCTGTGTTGATTGCTCCGGGCTCCTGTGTCGTGGGGCTCTGTGTCGATGGCTCCGGGCTCCTGTGTCGTGGGGCTCTGTGTCGATGGCTCTGGGCTCCCGTGTCGTGGGGCTCTGTGTCGATGGCTCTGGGCTCCCGTGTCGTGGGGCTCTGTGTCGATGGCTCTGGGCTCCCGTGTCGTGGGGCTCTGTGTCGATGGCTCCGGGCTCCCGTGTCGTGGGGCTCTGTGTCGATGGCTCTGGGCTCCCGTGTCGTGGGGCTCTGTGTCGATGGCTCTGGGCTCCCGTGTCGTGGGGCTCTGTGTCGATGGCTCTGGGCTCCCGTGTCGTGGGGCTCTGTGTCGATGGCTCTGGGCTCCCGTGTCGTGGGGCTCTGTGTCGATGGCTCTGGGCTCCCGTGTCGTGGGGCTCTGTGTCGATGGCTCTGGGCTCCCGTGTCGTGGGGCTCTGTGTCGATGGCTCTGGGCTCCCGTGTCGTGGGGCTCTGTGTCGATGGCTCCGGGCTCCCGTGTCGTGGGGCTCTGTGTCGATGGCTCCGGGCTCCCGTGTCGTGGGGCTCTGTGTCGATGGCTCTGGGCTCCCGTGTCGTGGGGCTCTGTGTCGATGGCTCTGGGCTCCCGTGTCGTGGGGCTCTGTGTCGATGGCTCCGGGCTCCCGTGTCGTGGGGCTCTGTGTCGATGGCTCCGGGCTCCCGTGTCGTGGGGCTCTGTGTCGATGGCTCTGGGCTCCCGTGTCGTGGGGCTCTGTGTCGATGGCTCCGGGCTCCCGTGTCGTGGGGCTCTGTGTCGATGGCTCCGGGCTCCTGTGTCGTGGGGCTCTGTGTCGATGGCTCCGGGCTCCCGTGTCGTGGGGCTCTGTGTCGATGGCTCCGGGCTCCTGTGTCGTGGGGCTCTGTGTCGATGGCTCCGGGCTCCCGTGTCGTGGGGCTCTGTGTCGATGGCTCTGGGCTCCCGTGTCGTGGGGCTCTGTGTCGATGGCTCCGGGCTCCCGTGTCGTGGGGCTCTGTGTCGATGGCTCCGGGCTCCCGTGTCGTGGGGCTCTGTGTCGATGGCTCTGGGCTCCCGTGTCGTGGGGCTCTGTGTCGATGGCTCTGGGCTCCCATGTCGTGGGGCTCTGTGTCGATGGCTCCGGGCTCCTGTGTCGTGGGGCTCTGTGTCGATGGCTCTGGGCTCCCGTGTCGTGGGGCTCTGTGTCGATGGCTCTGGGCTCCCATGTCGTGGGGCTCTGTGTCGATGGCTCCGGGCTCCCGTGTCGTGGGGCTCTGTGTCGATGGCTCTGGGCTCCCGTGTCGTGGGGCTCTGTGTCGATGGCTCCGGGCTCCCGTGTCGTGGGGCTCTGTGTCGATGGCTCCGGGCTCCCGTGTCGTGGGGCTCTGTGTCGATGGCTCCGGGCTCCCGTGTCGTGGGGCTCTGTGTCGATGGCTCTGGGCTCCCGTGTCGTGGGGCTCTGTGTCGATGGCTCCGGGCTCCCGTGTCGTGGGGCTCTGTGTCGATGGCTCCGGGCTCCCGTGTCGTGGGGCTCTGTGGGGGCGCCTCAGGTTTGGGGCCTGCATACTTGGTGTTATTGGTCGGTAGTTGTGTGCAGCTTGTGAGTGTGGGATGGAGGATGGGAATGTGTATGTGACCGGCAGCAGGTAGTGCAGTGCGGGGAGGGACCAGGCTGAGCGTCATCCTCTCTGGGGATGTGACTGATTGTGTCATCACCGTCTGATGCTCCAAATATCTCAGCACCACGGTACCACCAGCATCCGGCCATCACACAAGGCCTATGGTCCGAATATCACCCCCATCATCTTCTCCAAGAGCTGACCCTCTAATCCAGCACACACATAGTATCACCCCCATCATCCCTGACCCTAGGAGCTGACCCTCTAATCCAGCACACACATAGTATCACCCCCATCATCCCTGACCCTAGGAGCTGACCCTCTAATCCAGCACACACATAGTATCACCCCCATCATCCCTGACCCTAGGAGATGACCCTCTAATCCAGCGCACACATAGTATCACCCCCATCATCCCTGACCCTAGGAGCTGACCCTCTAATCCAGCACACACATAGTATCACCCCCATCATCCCTGACCCTAGGAGCTGACTCTCTAATCCAGCACACACATAGCATCACCCCCATCATCCCTGACCCTAGGAGCTGACCCTCTAATCCAGCACACACATAGTATCACCCCCATCATCCCTGACCCTAGGAGCTGACCCTCTAATCCAGCACACACATAGCATCACCCCCATCATCCCTGACCCTAGGAGCTGACCCTCTAATCCAGCACACACATAGTATCACCCCCATCATCCCTGACCCTAGGAGCTGACCCTCTAATCCAGCACACACATAGTATCACCCCCATCATCCCTGACCCTAGGAGATGACCCTCTAATCCAGCACACACATAGTATCACTCCCATCATCCCTGACCCTAGGAGCTGACCCTCTAATCCAGCACACACATAGTATCACCCCCATCATCCCTGACCCTAGGAGATGACACTCTAATCCAGCGCACACATAGTATCACTCCCATCATCCCTGACCCTAGGAGCTGACCCTCTAATCCAGCACACACATAGTATCACCCCCATCATCCCTGACCCTAGGAGCTGACCCTCTAATCCAGCACACACATAGTATCACTCCCATCATCCCTGACCCTAGGAGCTGACCCTCTAATCCAGCACACACATAGCATCACCCCCATCATCCCTGACCCTAGGAGCTGACCCTCTAATCCAGCACACACATAGTATCACCCCCATCATCCCTGACCCTAGGAGCTGACCCTCTAATCCAGCACACACATAGTATCACCCCCATCATCCCTGACCCTAGGAGCTGACCCTCTAATCCAGCACACACATAGTATCACCCCCATCATCCCTGACCCTAGGAGCTGACCCTCTAATCCAGCACACACATAGTATCACCCCCATCATCCCTGACCCTAGGAACTGACCCTCTAATCCAGCACACACATAGTATCACTCCCATCATCCCTGACCCTAGGAGCTGACCCTCTAATCCATCACACACATAGTATCACCCCCATCATCCCTGACCCTAGGAGATGACCCTCTAATCCAGCACACACATAGTATCACCCCCATCATCCCTGACCCTAGGAGCTGACCCTCTAATCCAGCACACACATAGTATCACCCCCATCATCCCTGACCCTAGGAGCTGACCCTCTAATCCAGCACACACATAGTATCACCCCCATCATCCCTGACCCTAGGAGATGACCCTCTAATCCAGCACACACATAGTATCACCCCCATCATCCCTGACCCTAGGAGCTGACCCTCTAATCCAGCACACACATAGTATCACCCCCATCATCCCTGACCCTAGGAGATGACCCTCTAATCCAGCACACACATAGTATCACCCCCATCATCCCTGACCCTAGGAGCTGACCCTCTAATCCAGCACACACATAGTATCACCCCCATCATCCCTGACCCTAGGAGCTGACCCTCTAATCCAGCACACACATAGTATCACCCCCATCATCCCAGACCCTAGGAGCTGACCCTCTAATCCAGCACACACATAGTATCACTCTCATCATCCCTGACCCTAGGAGATGACCCTCTAATCCAGCACACACATAGTATCACCCCCATCATCCCTGACCCTAGGAGATGACCCTCTAATCCAGCACACACATAGTATCACTCCCATCATCCCTGACCCTAGGAGCTGACCCTCTAATCCAGCACACACATAGTATCACCCCCATCATCCCTGACCCTAGGAGCTGACCCTCTAATCCAGCACACACATAGTATCACTCCCATCATCCCTGACCCTAGGAGCTGACCCTCTAATCCAGCACACACATAGTATCACCCCCATCATCCCTGACCCTAGGAGCTGACACTCTAATCCAGCACACACATAGTATCACCCCCATCATCCCTGACCCTAGGAGCTGACCCTCTAATCCAGCACACACATAGTATCACTCCCATCATCCCTGACCCTAGGAGATGACCCTCTAATCCAGCACACACATAGTATCACCCCCATCATCCCTGACCCTAGGAGCTGACACTCTAATCCAGCACACACATAGTATCACCCCCATCATCCCTGACCCTAGGAGCTGACCCTCTAATCCAGCACACACATAGTATCACTCCCATCATCCCTGACCCTAGGAGATGACCCTCTAATCCAGCACACACATAGTATCACCCCCATCATCCCTGACCCTAGGAGCTGACCCTCTAATCCAGCACACACATAGTATCACTCCCATCATCCCTGACCCTAGGAGCTCACCCTCTAATCCAGCGCACACATAGTATCACTCCCATCATCCCTGACCCTAGGAGCTGACCCTCTAATCCAGCACACACATAGTATCACTCCCATCATCCCTGACCCTAGGAGCTGACCCTCTAATCCAGCACACACATAGTATCACTCCCATCATCCCTGACCCTAGGAGATGACCCTCTAATCCAGCACACACATAGTATCACCCCCATCATCCCTGACCCTAGGAGCTGACCCTCTAATCCAGCACACACATAGTATCACCCCCATCATCCCTGACCCTAGGAGATGACCCTCTAATCCAACACACACATAGTATCACTCCCATCATCCCTGACCCTAGGAGATGACCCTCTAATCCAGCACACACATAGTATCACCCCCATCATCCCTGACCCTAGGAGCTGACCCTCTAATCCAGCACACACATAGTATCACCCCCATCATCCCTGACCCTAGGAGCTGACCCTCTAATCCAGCACACACATAGTATCACTCCCATCATCCCTGACCCTAGGAGCTGACCCTCTAATCCAGCACACACATAGTATCACTCCCATCATCCCTGACCCTAGGAGCTGACCCTCTAATCCAGCACACACATAGTATCACCCCCATCATCCCTGACCCTAGGAGCTGACCCTCTAATCCAGCACACACATAGTATCACCCCCATCATCCCTGACCCTAGGAGCTGACCCTCTAATCCAGCACACACATAGTATCACCCCCATCATCCCTGACCCTAGGAGCTGACCCTCTAATCCAGCACACACATAGTATCACTCCCATCATCCCTGACCCTAGGAGATGACCCTCTAATCCAGCACACACATAGTATCACCCCCATCATCCCTGACCCTAGGAGATGACCCTCTAATCCAGCACACACATAGTATCACCCCCATCATCCCTGACCCTAGGAGATGACCCTCTAATCCAGCACACACATAGTATCACCCCCATCATCCCTGACCCTAGGAGCTGACCCTCTAATCCAGCACACACATAGTATCACCCCCATCATCCCTGACCCTAGGAGATGACCCTCTAATCCAGCACACACATAGTATCACCCCCATCATCCCTGACCCTAGGAGCTGACCCTCTAATCCAGCACACGCATAGTATCACCCCCATCATCCCTGACCCTAGGAGATGACCCTCTAATCCAGCACACACATAGTATCACCCCCATCATCCCTGACCCTAGGAGATGACCCTCTAATCCAGCACACACATAGTATCACCCCCATCATCCCTGACCCTAGGAGATGACCCTCTAATCCAGCACACACATAGTATCACTCCCATCATCCCTGACCCTAGGAGATGACACTCTAATCCAGCACACACATAGTATCACCCCCATCATCCCTGACCCTAGGAGATGACCCTCTAATCCAGCACACACATAGTATCACCCCCATCATCCCTGACCCTAGGAGATGACCCTCTAATCCAGCACACACATAGTATCACCCCCATCATCCCTGACCCTAGGAGCTGACCCTCTAATCCAGCACACACATAGTATCACCCCCATCATCCCTGACCCTAGGAGATGACCCTCTAATCCAGCACACACATAGTATCACTCCCATCATCCCTGACCCTAGGAGATGACCCTCTAATCCAGCACACACATAGTATCACCCCCATCATCCCTGACCCTAGGAGCTGACCCTCTAATCCAGCACACACATAGTATCACCCCCATCATCCCTGACCCTAGGAGATGACCCTCTAATCCAGCACACACATAGTATCACCCCCATCATCCCTGACCCTAGGAGATGACCCTCTAATCCAGCACACACATAGTATCACTCCCATCATCCCTGACCCTAGGAGATGACACTCTAATCCAGCACACACATAGTATCACCCCCATCATCCCTGACCCTAGGAGATGACCCTCTAATCCAGCACACACATAGTATCACCCCCATCATCCCTGACCCTAGGAGCTGACCCTCTAATCCAGCACACACATAGTATCACCCCCATCATCCCTGACCCTAGGAGATGACCCTCTAATCCAGCACACACATAGTATCACCCCCATCATCCCTGACCCTAGGAGATGACCCTCTAATCCACCACACACATAGTATCACCCCCATCATCCCTGACCCTAGGAGCTGACCCTCTAATCCAGCACACACATAGTATCACTCCCATCATCCCTGACCCTAGGAGATGACCCTCTAATCCAGCACACACATAGTATCACCCCCATCATCCCTGACCCTAGGAGATGACCCTCTAATCCAGCACACACATAGTATCACCCCCATCATCCCTGACCCTAGGAGATGACCCTCTAATCCAGCACACACATAGTATCACCCCCATCATCCCTGACCCTAGGAGATGACCCTCTAATCCAGCACACACATAGTATCACTCCCATCATCCCTGACCCTAGGAGCTGACCCTCTAATCCAGCACACACATAGTATCACCCCCATCATCCCTGACCCTAGGAGATGACCCTCTAATCCACCACACACATAGTATCACCCCCATCATCCCTGACCCTAGGAGCTGACACTCTAATCCAGCACACACATAGTATCACTCCCATCATCCCTGACCCTAGGAGATGACCCTCTAATCCAGCACACACATAGTATCACCCCCATCATCCCTGACCCTAGGAGCTGACCCTCTAATCCAGCACACACATAGTATCACCCCCATCATCCCTGACCCTAGGAGATGACCCTCTAATCCAGCACACACATAGTATCACTCCCATCATCCCTGACCCTAGGAGCTGACCCTCTAATCCAGCACACACATAGTATCACCCCCATCATCCCTGACCCTAGGAGATGACCCTCTAATCCACCACACACATAGTATCACCCCCATCATCCCTGACCCTAGGAGCTGACACTCTAATCCAGCACACACATAGTATCACTCCCATCATCCCTGACCCTAGGAGATGACCCTCTAATCCAGCACACACATAGTATCACCCCCATCATCCCTGACCCTAGGAGCTGACCCTCTAATCCAGCACACACATAGTATCACCCCCATCATCCCTGACCCTAGGAGCTGACACTCTAATCCAGCACACACATAGTATCACTCCCATCATCCCTGACCCTAGGAGATGACCCTCTAATCCAGCACACACATAGTATCACTCCCATCATCCCTGACCCTAGGAGATGACCCTCTAATCCAGCACACACATAGTATCACCCCCATCATCCCTGACCCTAGGAGCTGACACTCTAATCCAGCACACACATAGTATCACTCCCATCATCCCTGACCCTAGGAGATGACCCTCTAATCCAGCACACACATAGTATCACTCCCATCATCCCTGACCCTAGGAGCTGACCCTCTAATCCAGCACACACATAGTATCACCCCCATCATCCCTGACCCTAGGAGCTGACACTCTAATCCAGCACACACATAGTATCACTCCCATCATCCCTGACCCTAGGAGATGACCCTCTAATCCAGCACACACATAGTATCACTCCCATCATCCCTGACCCTAGGAGCTGACCCTCTAATCCAGCACACACATAGTATCACCCCCATCATCCCTGACCCTAGGAGATGACCCTCTAATCCAGCACACACATAGTATCACCCCCATCATCCCTGACCCTAGGAGATGACCCTCTAATCCAGCACACACATAGTATCACCCCCATCATCCCTGACCCTAGGAGATGACCCTCTAATCCAGCACACACATAGTATCACCCCCATCATCCCTGACCCTAGGAGCTGACCCTCTAATCCAGCACACACATAGTATCACCCCCATCATCCCTGACCCTAGGAGATGACCCTCTAATCCAGCACACACATAGTATCACTCCCATCATCCCTGACCCTAGGAGCTGACCCTCTAATCCAGCACACACATAGTATCACCCCCATCATCCCTGACCCTAGGAGATGACCCTCTAATCCAGCACACACATAGTATCACCCCCATCATCCCTGACCCTAGGAGATGACCCTCTAATCCAGCACACACATAGTATCACCCCCATCATCCCTGACCCTAGGAGATGACCCTCTAATCCAGCACACACATAGTATCACCCCCATCATCCCTGACCCTAGGAGCTGACCCTCTAATCCAGCACACACATAGTATCACCCCCATCATCCCTGACCCTAGGAGATGACCCTCTAATCCAGCACACACATAGTATCACTCCCATCATCCCTGACCCTAGGAGCTGACCCTCTAATCCAGCACACACATAGTATCACCCCCATCATCCCTGACCCTAGGAGATGACCCTCTAATCCAGCACACACATAGTATCACCCCCATCATCCCTGACCCTAGGAGATGACCCTCTAATCCAGCACACACACATAGTATCACCCCCATCATCCCTGACCCTAGGAGATGACCCTCTAATCCAGCACACACATAGTATCACTCCCATCATCCCTGACCCTAGGAGCTGACCCTCTAATCCAGCACACACATAGTATCACCCCCATCATCCCTGACCCTAGGAGCTGACCCTCTAATCCAGCACACACATAGTATCACCCCCATCATCCCTGACCCTAGGAGATGACCCTCTAATCCAGCACACATAGTATCACTCCCATCATCCCTGACCCTAGGAGCTGACCCTCTAATCCAGCACACACATAGTATCACTCCCATCATCCCTGACCCTAGGAGATGACCCTCTAATCCAGCACACACATAGTATCACTCCCATCATCCCTGACCCTAGGAGATGACCCTCTAATCCAGCACACACATAGTATCACTCCCATCATCCCTGACCCTAGGAGATGACCCTCTAATCCAGCACACACATAGTATCACCCCCATCATCCCTGACCCTAGGAGATGACCCTCTAATCCAGCACACACATAGTATCACCCCCATCATCCCTGACCCTAGGAGCTGACCCTCTAATCCAGCACACACATAGTATCACTCCCATCATCCCTGACCCTAGGAGCTGATCCTCTAATCCAGCACACATAGTATCACTCCCATCATCCCTGACCCTAGGAGCTGACCCTCTAATCCAGCACACATAGTATCACTCCCATCATCCCTGACCCTAGGAGCTGACCCTCTAATCCAGCACACATAGTATCACTCCCATCATCCCTGACCCTAGGAGATGACCCTCTAATCCAGCACACACATAGTATCACTCCCATCATCCCTGACCCTAGGAGATGACCCTCTAATCCAGCACACACATAGTATCACCCCCATCATCCCTGACCCTAGGAGATGACCCTCTAATCCAGCACACACATAGTATCACTCCCATCATCCCTGACCCTAGGAGCTGACCCTCTAATCCAGCACACACATAGTATCACCCCCATCATCCCTGACCCTAGGAGATGACCCTCTAATCCAGCACACACATAGTATCACCCCCATCATCCCTGACCCTAGGAGATGACCCTCTAATCCAGCACACACATAGTATCACCCCCCATCATCCCTGACCCTAGGAGATGACCCTCTAATCCAGCACACACATAGTATCACTCCCATCATCCCTGACCCTAGGAGCTGACCCTCTAATCCAGCACACACATAGTATCACTCCCATCATCCCTGACCCTAGGAGCTGATCCTCTAATCCAGCACACACATAGTATCACTCCCATCATCCCTGACCCTAGGAGCTGACCCTCTAATCCAGCACACACATAGTATCACTCCCATCATCCCTGACCCTAGGAGATGACCCTCTAATCCAGCACACACATAGTATCACTCCCATCATCCCTGACCCTAGGAGATGACCCTCAATCCAGCACACACATAGTATCACTCCCATCATCCCTGACCCTAGGAGCTGACCCTCTAATCCAGCACACACATAGTATCACTCCCATCATCCCTGACCCTAGGAGCTGATCCTCTAATCCAGCACACACATAGTTTCACTCCCATCATCCCTGACCCTAGGAGCTGACCCTCTAATCCAGCACACACATAGTATCACTCCCATCATCCCTGACCCTAGGAGATGACCCTCTAATCCAGCACACACATAGTATCACCCCCATCATCCCTGACCCTAGGAGATGACCCTCTAATCCAGCACACACATAGTATCACTCCCATCATCCCTGACCCTAGGAGATGACCCTCTAATCCAGCACACACATAGTATCACCCCCATCATCCCTGATCCTAGGAGCTGACCCTCTAATCCAGCACACACATAGTATCACCCCCATCATCCCTGACCCTAGGAGATGACCCTCTAATCCAGCACACACATAGTATCACTCCCATCATCCCTGACCCTAGGAGATGACCCTCTAATCCAGCACACACATAGTATCACTCCCATCATCCCTGACCCTAGGAGATGACCCTCTAATCCAGCACACACATAGTATCACCCCCATCATCCCTGACCCTAGGAGATGACCCTCTAATCCAGCACACACATAGTATCACTCCCATCATCCCTGACCCTAGGAGATGACCCTCTAATCCAGCACACACATAGTATCACCCCCATCATCCCTGATCCTAGGAGCTGACCCTCTAATCCAGCACACACATAGTATCACCCCCATCATCCCTGACCCTAGGAGATGACCCTCTAATCCAGCACACACATAGTATCACTCCCATCATCCCTGACCCTAGGAGATGACCCTCTAATCCAGCACACACATAGTATCACTCCCATCATCCCTGACCCTAGGAGATGACCCTCTAATCCACCACACACATAGTATCACCCCCATCATCCCTGACCCTAGGAGCTGACCCTCTAATCCAGCACACACATAGTATCACCCCCATCATCCCTGACCCTAGGAGCTGACCCTCTAATCCAGCACACACATAGTATCACCCCCATCATCCTGACCCTAGGAGATGACCCTCTAATCCAGCACACACATAGTATCACCCCCATCATCCCTGACCCTAGGAGATGACCCTCTAATCCAGCACACACATAGTATCACTCCCATCATCCCTGACCCTAGGAACTGACCCTCTAATCCAGCACACACATAGTATCACCCCCATCATCCCTGACCCTAGGAGATGACCCTCTAATCCAGCACACACATAGTATCACTCCCATCATCCCTGACCCTAGGAGATGACCCTCTAATCCAGCACACACATAGTATCACCCCCATCATCCCTGACCCTAGGAGCTGACCCTCTAATCCAGCACACACATAGTATCACCCCCATCATCCCTGACCCTAGGAGCTGACCCTCTAATCCAGCACACACATAGTATCACTCCCATCATCCCTGACCCTAGGAGATGACCCTCTAATCCAGCACACACATAGTATCACCCCCATCATCCCTGACCCTAGGAGATGACCCTCTAATCCAGCACACACATAGTATCACCCCCATCATCCCTGACCCTAGGAGCTGACCCTCTAATCCAACACACACATAGTATCACCCCCATCATCCCTGACCCTAGGAGATGACCCTCTAATCCAGCACACACATAGTATCACCCCCATCATCCCTGACCCTAGGAGATGACCCTCTAATCCAGCACACACATAGTATCACTCCCATCATCCCTGACCCTAGGAGATGACACTCTAATCCAGCACACACATAGTATCACTCCCATCATCCCTGACCCTAGGAGCTGACCCTCTAATCCAGCACACACATAGTATCACTCCCATCATCCCTGACCCTAGGAGATGACCCTCTAATCCAGCACACACATAGTATCACCCCCATCATCCCTGACCCTAGGAGATGACCCTCTAATCCAGCACACACATAGTATCACCCCCATCATCCCTGACCCTAGGAGATGACCCTCTAATCCAGCACACACATAGTATCACCCCCATCATCCCTGACCCTAGGAGCTGACCCTCTAATCCAGCACACACATAGTATCACCCCCATCATCCCTGACCCTAGGAGCTGACCCTCTAATCCAGCACACACATAGTATCACCCCCATCATCCCTGACCCTAGGAGATGACCCTCTAATCCAGCACACACATAGTATCACCCCCATCATCCCTGACCCTAGGAGATGACCCTCTAATCCAGCACACACATAGTATCACCCCCATCATCCCTGACCCTAGGAGATGACCCTCTAATCCAGCACACACATAGTATCACCCCCATCATCCCTGACCCTAGGAGATGACCCTCTAATCCAGCACACACATAGTATCACCCCCATCATCCCTGACCCTAGGAGCTGACCCTCTAATCCAGCACACACATAGTATCACCCCCATCATCCCTGACCCTAGGAGATGACCCTCTAATCCAGCACACACATAGTATCACCCCCATCATCCCTGACCCTAGGAGATGACCCTCTAATCCAGCACACACATAGTATCACCCCCATCATCCCTGACCCTAGGAGCTGATCCTCTAATCCAGCACACACATAGTATCACCCCCATCATCCCTGACCCTAGGAGCTGACCCTCTAATCCAGCACACACATAGTATCACCCCCATCATCCCTGACCCTAGGAGCTGACCCTCTAATCCAGCACACACATAGTATCACTCCCATCATCCCTGACCCTAGGAGCTGACCCTCTAATCCAGCACACACATAGTATCACCCCCATCATCCCTGACCCTAGGAGCTGACCCTCTAATCCAGCACACACATAGTATCACTCCCATCATCCCTGACCCTAGGAGCTGACCCTCTAATCCAGCACACACATAGTATCACCCCCATCATCCCTGACCCTAGGAGATGACCCTCTAATCCAGCACACACATAGTATCACTCCCATCATCCCTGACCCTAGGAGATGACCCTCTAATCCAGCACACACATAGTATCACTCCCATCATCCCTGACCCTAGGAGCTGACTCTCTAATCCAGCACACACATAGTATCACTCCCCATCATCCCTGACCCTAGGAGCTGACCCTCTAATCCAGCACACACATAGTATCACCCCCATCATCCCTGACCCTAGGAGATGACCCTCTAATCCAGCACACACATAGTATCACTCCCATCATCCCTGACCCTAGGAGCTGACTCTCTAATCCAGCACACACATAGTATCACTCCCATCATCCCTGACCCTAGGAGCTGACCCTCTAATCCAGCACACACATAGTATCACTCCCATCATCCCTGACCCTAGGAGATGACACTCTAATCCAGCACACACATAGTATCACCCCCATCATCCCTGACCCTAGGAGCTGACCCTCTAATCCAGCACACACATAGTATCACCCCCATCATCCCTGACCCTAGGAGCTGACCCTCTAATCCAGCACACACATAGTATCACTCCCATCATCCCTGACCCTAGGAGATGACCCTCTAATCCAGCACACACATAGTATCACTCCCATCATCCCTGACCCTAGGAGCTGACCCTCTAATCCAGCACACACATAGTATCACCCCCATCATCCCTGACCCTAGGAGCTGACCCTCTAATCCAGCACACACATAGTATCACCCCCATCATCCCTGACCCTAGGAGCTGACCCTCTAATCCAGCACACACATAGTATCACTCCCATCATCCCTGACCCTAGGAGATGACCCTCTAATCCAGCACACACATAGTATCACCCCCATCATCCCTGACCCTAGGAGATGACCCTCTAATCCAGCACACACATAGTATCACTCCCATCATCCCTGACCCTAGGAGATGACCCTCTAATCCAGCACACACATAGTATCACCCCCCATCATCCCTGACCCTAGGAGCTGACCCTCTAATCCAGCACACACATAGTATCACCCCCATCATCCCTGACCCTAGGAGATGACCCTCTACTCCAGCACACACATAGTATCACCCCCATCATCCCTGACCCTAGGAGATGACCCTCTAATCCAGCACACACATAGTATCACCCCCATCATCCTGACCCTAGGAGCTGACCCTCTAATCCAGCACACACATAGTATCACCCCCCATCATCCCTGACCCTAGGAGCTGACCCTCTAATCCAGCACACACATAGTATCACTCCCATCATCCCTGACCCTAGGAGCTGACCCTCTAATCCAGCACACACATAGTATCACTCCCATCATCCCTGACCCTAGGAGCTGACCCTCTAATCCAGCACACACATAGTATCACCCCCATCATCCCTGACCCTAGGAGATGACCCTGTAATCCAGCACACACATAGTATCACCCCCATCATCCCTGACCCTAGGAGCTGACCCTCTAATCCAGCACACACATAGTATCACCCCCATCATCCCTGACCCTAGGAGATGACCCTGTAATCCAGCACACACATAGTATCACCCCCATCATCCCTGACCCTAGGAGCTGACCCTCTAATCCACCACACACATAGTATCACCCCCATCATCCCTGACCCTAGGAGCTGACCCTCTAATCCAGCACACACATAGTATCACCCCCATCATCCCTGACCCTAGGAGCTGACCCTCTAATCCAGCACACATAGTATCACCCCCATCATCCCTGACCCTAGGAGCTGACCCTCTAATCCAGCACACACATAGTATCACTCCCATCATCCCTGACCCTAGGAGATGACCCTCTAATCCAGCACACACATAGTATCACTCCCATCATCCCTGACCCTAGGAGCTGACCCTCTAATCCAGCACACACATAGTATCACTCCCATCATCCCTGACCCTAGGAGATGACCCTCTAATCCAGCACACACATAGTATCACTCCCATCATCCCTGACCCTAGGAGCTGACCCTCTAATCCAGCACACACATAGTATCACTCCCATCATCCCTGACCCTAGGAGCTGACCCTCTAATCCAGCACACACATAGTATCACCCCCATCATCCCTGACCCTAGGAGATGACCCTCTAATCCAGCACACACATAGTATCACTCCCATCATCCCTGACCCTAGGAGCTGACCCTCTAATCCAGCACACACATAGTATCACTCCCATCATCCCTGACCCTAGGAGATGACCCTCTAATCCAGCACACACATAGTATCACCCCCATCATCCCTGACCCTAGGAGATGACCCTCTAATCCAGCACACACATAGTATCACCCCCATCATCCCTGACCCTAGGAGCTGACCCTCTAATCCAGCACACACATAGTATCACCCCCATCATCCCTGACCCTAGGAGCTGACCCTCTAATCCAGCACACACATAGTATCACCCCCATCATCCCTGACCCTAGGAGATGACCCTCTAATCCAGCACACACATAGTATCACCCCCATCATCCCTGACCCTAGGAGATGACCCTCTAATCCAGCACACACATAGTATCACTCCCATCATCCCTGACCCTAGGAGATGACCCTCTAATCCAGCACACACATAGTATCACCCCCATCATCCCTGACCCTAGGAGCTGACCCTCTAATCCAGCACACACATAGTATCACTCCCATCATCCCTGACCCTAGGAGCTGACCCTCTAATCCAGCACACACATAGTATCACCCCCATCATCCCTGACCCTAGGAGCTGACCCTCTAATCCAGCACACACATAGTATCACTCCCATCATCCCTGACCCTAGGAGCTGACCCTCTAATCCAGCACACACATAGTATCACTCCCATCATCCCTGACCCTAGGAGCTGACCCTCTAATCCAGCACACACATAGTATCACTCCCATCATCCCTGACCCTAGGAGCTGACTCTCTAATCCAGCACACACATAGTATCACTCCCATCATCCCTGACCCTAGGAGATGACCCTCTAATCCAGCACACACATAGTATCACTCCCATCATCCCTGACCCTAGGAGCTGACTCCTCTAATCCAGCACACACATAGTATCACTCCCATCATCCCTGACCCTAGGAGATGACCCTCTAATCCAGCACACACATAGTATCACCCCCATCATCCCTGACCCTAGGAGCTGACCCTCTAATCCAGCACACACATAGTATCACTCCCATCATCCCTGACCCTAGGAGCTGACCCTCTAATCCAGCACACACATAGTATCACCCCCATCATCCCTGACCCTAGGAGCTGACCCTCTAATCCAGCACACACATAGTATCACTCCCATCATCCCTGACCCTAGGAGCTGACCCTCTAATCCAGCACACACATAGTATCACCCCCATCATCCCTGACCCTAGGAGATGACCCTCTAATCCAGCACACACATAGTATCACCCCCATCATCCCTGACCCTAGGAGCTGACCCTCTAATCCAGCACACACATAGCATCACCCCCATCATCCCTGACCCTAGGAGATGACCCTCTAATCCAGCACACACATAGTATCACCCCCATCATCCCTGACCCTAGGAGCTGACCCTCTAATCCAGCACACACATAGTATCACCCCCATCATCCCTGACCCTAGGAGATGACCCTCTAATCCAGCACACACATAGTATCACCCCCATCATCCCTGACCCTAGGAGCTGACCCTCTAATCCAGCACACATAGTATCACTCCCATCATCCCTGACCCTAGGAGATGACCCTGTAATCCAGCACACACATAGTATCACCCCCATCATCCCTGACCCTAGGAGCTGACCCTCTAATCCAGCACACACATAGTATCACTCCCATCATCCCTGACCCTAGGAGATGACCCTCTAATCCAGCACACACATAGTATCACTCCCATCATCCCTGACCCTAGGAGCTGACCCTCTAATCCAGCACACACATAGTATCACCCCCATCATCCCTGACCCTAGGAGATGACCCTCTAATCCAGCACACACATAGTATCACTCCCATCATCCCTGACCCTAGGAGCTGACCCTCTAATCCAGCACACACATAGTATCACCCCCATCATCCCTGACCCTAGGAGCTGACCCTCTAATCCAGCACACACATAGTATCACCCCCATCATCCCTGACCCTAGGAGATGACCCTCTAATCCAGCACACACATAGTATCACCCCCATCATCCCTGACCCTAGGAGATGACCCTCTAATCCAGCACACACATAGTATCACCCCCATCATCCCTGACCCTAGGAGATGACCCTCTAATCCAGCACACACATAGTATCACCCCCATCATCCCTGATCCTAGGAGCTGACCCTCTAATCCAGCACACACATAGTATCACCCCCATCATCCCTGACCCTAGGAGATGACACTCTAATCCAGCACACACATAGTATCACCCCCATCATCCCTGACCCTAGGAGATGACCCTCTAATCCAGCACACACATAGTATCACTCCCATCATCCCTGACCCTAGGAGCTGACCCTCTAATCCAGCACACACATAGTATCACTCCCATCATCCCTGACCCTAGGAGCTGACCCTCTAATCCAGCACACACATAGTATCACCCCCATCATCCCTGACCCTAGGAGCTGACCCTCTAATCCAGCACACACATAGTATCACTCCCATCATCCCTGACCCTAGGAGCTGACCCTCTAATCCAGCACACACATAGTATCACTCCCATCATCCCTGACCCTAGGAGCTGACCCTCTAATCCAGCACACACATAGTATCACCCCCATCATCCCTGACCCTAGGAGCTGACCCTCTAATCCAGCACACACATAGTATCACCCCCATCATCCCTGACCCTAGGAGATGACCCTCTAATCCAGCACACACATAGTATCACCCCCATCATCCCTGACCCTAGGAGCTGACCCTCTAATCCAGCACACACATAGTATCACCCCCATCATCCCTGACCCTAGGAGCTGACCCTCTAATCCAGCACACACATAGTATCACCCCCATCATCCCTGACCCTAGGAGATGACCCTCTAATCCAGCACACACATAGTATCACCCCCATCATCCCTGACCCTAGGAGCTGACCCTCTAATCCAGCACACACATAGTATCACCCCCATCATCCCTGACCCTAGGAGCTGACCCTCTAATCCAGCACACACATAGTATCACCCCCATCATCCCTGACCCTAGGAGATGACCCTCTAATCCAGCACACACATAGTATCACCCCCATCATCCCTGACCCTAGGAGCTGACCCTCTAATCCAGCACACACATAGTATCACCCCCATCATCCCTGACCCTAGGAGCTGACCCTCTAATCCAGCACACACATAGTATCACCCCCATCATCCCTGACCCTAGGAGCTGACCCTCTAATCCAGCACACACATAGTATCACCCCCATCATCCCTGACCCTAGGAGCTGACCCTCTAATCCAGCACACACATAGTATCACTCCCATCATCCCTGACCCTAGGAGATGACCCTCTAATCCAGCACACACATAGTATCACCTCCATCATCCCTGACCCTAGGAGATGACCCTCTAATCCAGCACACACATAGTATCACCCCCATCATCCCTGACCCTAGGAGCTGACCCTCTAATCCAGCACACACATAGTATCACTCCCATCATCCCTGACCCTAGGAGATGACCCTCTAATCCAGCACACACATAGTATCACCCCCATCATCCCTGACCCTAGGAGATGACCCTCTAATCCAGCACACACATAGTATCACCCCCATCATCCCTGACCCTAGGAGCTGACCCTCTAATCCAGCACACACATAGTATCACTCCCATCATCCCTGACACTCCTGGGGTCAGTGTGGAGGTGGACCATCATGGTGTTCAGCACACGGCACTGACAAACTTCATATAACTGACTGAAGGATGAACGGACAGATGTGCGAGACTTTCCTGATAACAATCTGCTGCCGTCCACCCGGATGATGAAGAGGAAACGAGGGAGGACATTTCATCACAATGATCCCAAATAGAGAAAGAAAATAAATCTGCTAGAACGGCCGAGCCGATCACTGGACCGGAGTCCAAGAGAAAATGTATTGAAGGAACTAAAGCCCAGAGATCGTAGGAGGAGCCGGCAGCACCTTCAAGATGTGACGAGTGTTTGTGTGGAAGAACGGGCCAAAATCCCACCTGAGCAATGCCTGCGACTAGTTTCTCCATACAGGAGGCATCGTGAAGCTTCATCGCCAACAACGGATACATACCACGTATTAATCACATGTTAGTTACATGTTTAGTACTTTACCCTGCATCACCTCTCACTATTACACATCATTTATGGACTTCATGGTGATTTCTATTCTGTGTGGATTGGAAGGGTTGTTACCGACAGCGGGGGAGAATTTCATGCCAATAGCCCCTTTACCATTATATTTACTGAGAACACTGCTGACATGTGCAACACTTATGTCACCCACTGAACATAACATTTGTGGTCCACACCAGGCCCGTATCTTTCCATTTGTAATTGTGAGAAGTTCATGGCTCTGGTCACAATGAGCCTTTTGTCTGAAAACCATGGCCAATATCCAAATGCAGATAATATTCTCCACACTCCTGCTCCTTATCCTCCAGACTCCTACCCCTTATTCTCCACACTCCTGCCCCTTATTCTCTAGATTCCTGCCCCTTCTTCCCCACACTCCAGCCCCTTATTCTCTAGATTCCTGCCCCTTCTTCCCCACACTTCTGCCCCTTATTCTCCAGACTCCTGCCCCTTATCCTCCCGACTCCTGCCCCTTATTCTCCACACTCCTGCTCCTTATCCTCCAGACTCCTGCCCCTTATTCTCCACACTCCTGCCCCTTATCCTCCAGACTCCTGCCCCTTATCCTCCAGACTCCTGCCCATTATTCTCCAGACTCCTGCCCCTTATTCTCCAGACTCCTGCCCATTATTCTACACACTCCTGCCCCTTATCCTCCAGACTCCTGCCCATTATTCTCCACACTCCTGCCCCTTATCCTCCAGACTCCTGCCCCTTATTCTCCAGACTCCTGCCCCTTATTCTCCACACTCCTGTGTTATATACAGATGATCAGGTTTTTAAATACATCAGATAGGGATTGCATACATTAGTTAGGACTGCTCTGATAAGGGTATACCGTGAAGATTGGTAGAGCAGCTTAGTATACATTTTTTGCAAAAAACGTATCAACCAAATACCCTGTTTTTTACATCTTTTACTAGCACTTGTGGATTACTGCAACATTTTTTCAAACTGAGTGTTTTTGGTTTTACTATTCTCTTTTGTGTCTTCAGGTTTCTTGGTGGTGTGTGAACATGATCATACAGACTTGTTCACTGTGCAAGTAGCCCATGTGTTCCTGTTTCCCTTATCCTCCAGACTCCTGCCCCTTATTCTCCACACTCCTGCCCCTTATCCTCCACACTCCTGCCCCTTATTCTCCAGACTCCTGCCCCTTATTCTCTACACTCCTGCCCCTTTTTCTCCACACTCCTGCCCCTTATTCTCCACACTCCTGACCCTTATTCTCCAGACTCCTGCCCCTTATTCTCCAGACTCCTGCTACTTATTCTCCACACTCCTGCCCCCTTATCCTCCAGACTCCTGCCCATTATTCTCCACACTCCTGCTCCTTATTCTCCACACTCCTGCTCCTTATTCTCCACACTCCTGCCCCATATCCTCCAGACTCCTGCCCCTTATTCTCCAGACTCCTGCCCCTTATTCTCTACACTCCTGCCCCTTTTTCTCCACACTCCTGCCCCTTATTCTCCACACTCCTGACCCTTATTCTCCAGACTTCTGCCCCTTATTCTCCAGACTCCTGCTCCTTATTCTCCACAGTCCTGCCCCTTATCCTCCAGACTTCTGACCCTTATTCTCCACACTCCTGCCCCTTATTCTCCACACTCCTGCCCCTTATTCTCCACACTCCTGCCTCTTATTCTCCAGACTCCTGCACCTTATTCTCCACACTTCTGCCCCTTATTCTCCACACTCCTGCCCCTTATTCTCCAGACTCCTGCCCCTTATTCTCCAGACTCCTGCACCTTATTCTCCACACTTCTGCCCCTTATTCTCCACACTCCTGCCCCTTATCCTCCAGACTCCTGCCCCTTATTCTCCACACTCCTGCCCCATATCCTCCAGACTCCTGCCCCTTATCCTCCAGACTCCTGCCCCTTATTCTCCACACTCCTGCCCAATATTCTCCACACTCCTGCCCCTTATTCTCCAGACTCCTGCCCCTTATTCTCCAGACTCCTGCCCCTTATTCTCCAGACTCCTGCCCCTTATTCTCGACTCCTACCCCTTATTCTCCACACTCCTGCCCCTTATTCTCCAGATTCCTTCCCGTTCTTCCCCACACTCCTGCCCCTTATCCTCCAGACTCCTGCCCCTTATCCTCCAGACTCCTGTCCCTTATTCTCCACACTCCTGCCCCTTATTCTCCATATTCCCGCCCCTTATTCTCCACACTCCTGCCCCTTATTCTCCACATTCCTGCCCCTTATCCTCCAGACTCCTGCCCCTTATTCTCCACACTCCTACCCATTATTCTCCACACTCCTGCCCCTTATCCTCCAGATTCCTGCCCCTTATTCCCCAAACTCCTGCCCATTATTCTCTAGACTCCTGTTATGAAAGGTAATTCAGTACCACAATGGACATAGAGATCAGTGCACATACAGTGACCGGGCAATAACCCAAAAAACAAGAACGAGCTCTGAGACGTGGGAACTCTGTTGACCGCAATCCCTAATCCTCTCCAACCACATTAAAGGCAGCTGTGGATTGCGCCTAACGCTCCCTATGCAACTCGGCACGGCCTGAGAGACTAGCTAGCCCCTTATTCTCCACACTCCTGCCCCTTATCCTCCAGACTCCTGCCCCTTATTCTCCACACTCCTGCCCCTTATCCTCCAGACTCCTGCCCCTTATCCTCCAGACTCCTGCCCCTTATTCTCCACACTCCTGCCCATTATTCTCCAGACTCCTGCCCATTATTCTCCAGACTCCTGCCCCTTATTCTCGACTCCTACCCCTTATTCTCCACACTCCTGCCCCTTATTCTCCAGACTCCTGCCCCTTATTCTCGACTCCTACCCCTTATTCTCCACACTCCTGCCCATTATTCTCCACACTCCTGCCCCGTATTTTCCACACTCCTGCCCCGTATTCTCCACACTCCTGCCCCTTATCCTCCAGACTCCTGCCCCTTATTCTCCACACTCCTGCCCCTTATTCTCCACACTCCTGCCCCTTATCCTCCAGACTCCTGCCCTTTATTCTCCACACTTCTGCCCCTTATTCTCCACACTCCTGACCCTTATTCTCCAGACTCCTGCCCCTTATTCTCCAGACTCCTGCTACTTATTCTCCACACTCCTGCCCCCTTATCCTCCAGACTCCTGCCCATTATTCTCCACACTCCTGCTCCTTATTCTCCACACTCCTGCCCCATATCCTCCAGACTCCTGCCCCTTATTCTCCAGACTCCTGCCCCTTATTCTCTACACTCCTGCCCCTTTTTCTCCACACTCCTGCCCCTTATTCTCCACACTCCTGACCCTTATTCTCCAGACTTCTGCCCCTTATTCTCCAGACTCCTGCTCCTTATTCTCCACAGGCCTGCCCCTTATCCTCCAGACTTCTGCCCCTTATTCTCCACACTCCTGCCCCTTATTCTCCACACTCCTGCCCCTTATTCTCCAGACTCCTGCCTCTTATTCTCCAGACTCCTGCACCTTATTCTCCACACTTCTGCCCCTTATTCTACACACTCCTGCCCCTTATTCTCCAGACTCCTGCCCCTTATTCTCCAGACTCCTGCACCTTATTCTCCACACTTCTGCCCCTTATTCTCCACACTCCTGCCCCTTATCCTCCAGACTCCTGCCCCTTATTCTCCACACTCCTGCCCCTTATCCTCCAGACTCCTGCCCCTTATCCTCCAGACTCCTGCCCCTTATTCTCCACACTCCTGCCCATTATTCTCCACACTCCTGCCCCTTATTCTCCAGACTCCTGCCCCTTATTCTCCAGACTCCTGCCCCTTATTCTCCAGACTCCTGCCCCTTATTCTCGACTCCTACCCCTTATTCTCCACACTCCTGCCCCTTATTCTCCAGATTCCTTCCCGTTCTTCCCCACACTCCTGCCCCTTATCCTCCAGACTCCTGCCCCTTATCCTCCAGACTCCTGTCCCTTATTCTCCACACTCCTGCCCCTTATTCTCCACATTCCTGCCCCTTATCCTCCAGACTCCTGCCCCTTATTCTCCACACTCCTACCCATTATTCTCCACACTCCTGCCCCTTATCCTCCAGATTCCTGCCCCTTATTCCCCAAACTCCTGCCCATTATTCTCTAGACTCCTGTTATAAAAGGTAATTCAGTACCACAATGGACATAGAGATCAGCGCACATACAGTGACCGGGCAATAACCCAAAAAACAAGAACGAGCTCTGAGACGTGGGAACTCTGTTGACCGCAATCCCTAATCCTCTCCAACCACACTAAAGGCAGCTGTGGATTGCGCCTAAGGCTCCCTATGCAACTCGGCACGGCCTGAGAAACTAGCTAGCCCCTTATTCTCCACACTCCTGCCCCTTATCCTCCAGACTCCTGCCCCTTATTCTCCACACTCCTGCCCCTTATCCTCCAGACTCCTGCCCCTTATCCTCCAGACTCCTGCCCCTTATTCTCCACACTCCTGCCCATTATTCTCCAGACTCCTGCCCCTTATTCTCCAGACTCCTGCCCCTTATTCTCGACTCCTACCCCTTATTCTCCACACTCCTGCCCATTATTCTCCACACTCCTGCCCAGTATTTTCCACACTCCTGCCCCGTATTCTCCACACTCCTGCCCCTTATCCTCCAGACTCCTGCCCCTTATTCTCCACACTCCTGCCCCTTATTCTCCACACTCCTGCCCCTTATCCTCCAGACTCCTGCCCCTTATTCTCCACCCTTCTGCCCATTATGCTCCACACTCCTGCCCCGTATTCTCCACACTCCTGACCCGTATTCTCCACACTCCTGCCCCTTATCCTCCAGACTCCTGCCCCTTATCCTCCACACTCCTGCCCCTTATCCTCCAGACTCCTGCTCCTTATTCTCCACACTCCTGACCCCTTATCCTCCAGACTCCTGCCCATTATTCTCCACACTCCTGCTCCTTATTCTCCACACTCCTGCCCCTTATCCTCCAGACTCCTGCCCCTTATTCTCCAGACTCCTGCCCCTTATTCTCCAGACTCCTGCCCCTTATTCTCCACACTCCTGCCCATTATTCTCCACACTCCTGCCCCGTATTCTCCACACTCCTTCCCCGTATTCTCCACACTCCTGCCCCTTATCCTCCAGACCCCTGCCCCTTATTCTCCACACTCCTGCCCCTTATTCTCCAGACTCCTGCTCCTTATTCTCCACACTCCTGCCCCCTTATCCTCCAGACTCCTGCCCATTATTCTCCACACTCCTGCTCCTTATTCTCCACACTCCTGCCCCTTATCCTCCAGACTCCTGCCCCTTATTCTCCAGACTCCTGCCCCTTATTCTTTACACTCCTGCCCCTTATTCTCCACACTCCTGCCCCTTATTCTCCACACTCCTGACCCTTATTCTCCAGACTTCTGCCCCTTATTCTCCAGACTCCTGCTCCTTATTCTCCACACTCCTGCCCCTTATCCTCCAGACTTCTGCCCCTTATTCTCCACACTACTGCCCCTTATTCTCCACACTCCTGCCCCTTATTCTCCAGACTCCTGCCCCTTATTCTCCAGACTCCTGCCCGTTATACTCCACACTTCTGCACCTTATTCTCCACACTCCTGCCCCTTATCCTCCAGACTCCTGCCCCTTATTCTCCAGACTCCTGCCCCTTATTCTCCAGACTCCTTCCCCTTATTCTCCAGACTCCTGCCCCTTATTCTCGACTCCTACCCCTTATTCTCCACACTCCTGCCCCTTATTCTCCAGATTCCTTCCCGTTCTTCCCCACACTCCTGCCCCTTATCCTCCAGACTCCTGCTCCTTATTCTCCACACTCCTGCCCCTTATCCTCCAGACTCCTGCCCCTTATTCTCCACACTCCTGCCCATTATTCTCCACACTCCTGCCCCGTATTCTCCACACTCCTGCCCCTTATCCTCCAGACTCCTGCCCCTTATCCTCCACACTCCTGCCCCTTATCCTCCAGACTCCTGCCCCTTATTCTCCACACTCCTGCCCCTTATTCTCCAGACTCCTGCTCCTCATTCTCCACACTCCTGCCCCCTTATCCTCCAGACTCCTGCCCATTATTCTCCACACTCCTGCTCCTTATTCTCCACACTCCTGCCCCTTATCCTCCAGACTCCTGCCCCTTATTCTCCAGACTCCTGCCCCTTATTCTCCACACTCCTGCCCCTTATTCTCCACACTCCTGCCCCTTATTCTCCACACTCCTGACCCTTATTTTCCAGACTTCTGCCCCTTATTCTCCAGACTCCTGCTCCTTATTCTCCACACTCCTGCCCCTTATCCTCCAGACTTCTGCCCCTTATTCTCCACACTCCTGCCCCTTATTCTCCACACTCCTGCCCCTTATTCTCCAGACTCCTGCCTCTTATTCTCCAGACTCCTGCCTCTTATTCTCCAGACTCCTGCCCCTTATTCTCCACACTTCTGCCCCTTATCCTCCAGACTCCTGCCCCTTATTCTCCACACTCCTGCCCCTTATCCTCCAGACACCTGCCCCTTATCCTCCAGACTCCTGCTCCTTATTCTCCACACTCCTGCCCATTATTCTCCAGACTCCTGCCCCTTATTCTCCACACTCCTGCCCCTTATTCTCGACTCCTACCCCTTATTCTCCACACTCCTGCCCCTTATTCTCCAGATTCCTTCCCCTTCTTCCCCACACTCCTGCCCCTTATCCTCCAGACTCCTGCCCCTTATCCTCCAGACTCCTGCCCCTTATTCTCCACACTCCTGCCCCTTATTCTCCACATTCCCGCCCCTTATTCTCCAGACTCTTGCCCCTTATTCTCCACACTCCTGCCCCTTATTCTCCACACTCCTGCCCCTTATCCTCCAGACTCCTGCCCCTTATTCTCCACACTCCTGCCCATTATTCTCCACACTCCTGCCCCTTATCCTCCAGATTCCTGCCCCTTATTCCCCACACTCCTGACCCTTATTCTCCAGACTCCTACCCCTTATTCTCCACACTCCTGCCCATTATTCTCTAGACTCCTGCTCCTTATTTTCCACACTCCTGCCCCTTATCCTCCAGACTCCTGCCCCTTATTCTCCACACTCCTGCCCATTATTCTCCACACTCCTGCCCCGTATTCTCCACACTCCTGTCCCGTAT
Organism: Ranitomeya imitator; assembly: GCF_032444005.1. Taxonomy (NCBI): domain Eukaryota; kingdom Metazoa; phylum Chordata; class Amphibia; order Anura; family Dendrobatidae; genus Ranitomeya; species Ranitomeya imitator. Next base: position 1,485,904 of record NC_091291.1, read on the forward strand.
TCTCCACACTCCTGCCCCTTATCCTCCAGGCTCCTGCCCCTTATCCTCAACACTCCTGCCCCTTATCCTCCAGTCTCTTGCCCCTTATTCTCCACACTCCTGCCCCTTATTCTCCAGACTCCTGCTCCTTATTCTCCACACTCCTGCCCCCTTATTCTCCAGACTCCTGCCCATTATTCTCCACACTCCTGCTCCTTATTCTCCACACTCCTGCCCCTTATCCTCCAGACTCCTGCCCCTTATTCTCCAGTCTCCTGCCCCTTATTCTCCACACTCCTGCCCCTTATTCTCCACACTCCTGCCTCTTATTCTCCACACTCCTGACCCTTATTCTCCAGACTCCTGCTCCTTATTCTCCATACTCCTGCCCCTTATCCTCCAGACTTCTGCCCCTTATTCTCCACACTCCTGCCCCTTATTCTCCACACTCCTGCCCCTTATTCTCCAGACTCCTGCCTCTTATTCTCCAGATTCCTGCCCCTTATTTTCCAGACTCTTGCCCCTTATTCTCCACACTTCTGCCCCTTATTCTCCACACTCCTGCCCCTTATTCTCCAGACTCCTGCAAATTATTCTCCACACTCCTGCCCCTTATCCTCCAGACTCCTGCCCCTTATTTTCCACACTCCTGCCCATTATTCTCCACACTCCTGCCCCGTATTCTCCACACTCCTGCCCCTTATCCTCCAGACTCCTGCCCCTTATCCTCCACACTCCTGCCCCTTATCCTCCAGACTCCTGCCCCTTATCCTCCACACTCCTGCCCCTTATTCTCCAGACTCCTGCTCCTCATTCTCCACACTCCTGCCCCCTTATCCTCCAGACTCCTGCCCATTATTCTCCACACTCCTGCTCCTTAATCTCCACACTCCTGCCCCTTATCCTCCAGACTCCTGCCCCTTATTCTCCAGACTCCTGCCCCTTATTCTCCACACTCCTGCCCCTTATTCTCCACACTCCTGCCCCTTATTCTCCACACTCCTGATCCTTATTCTCCAGACTTCTGCCCCTTATTCTCCAGACTCCTGCTCCTTATTCTCCACACTCCTGCCCCTTATCCTCCAGACTTCTGCCCCTTATTCTCCACACTCCTACCCCTTATTCTCCAGACTCTTGCCTCTTATTCTCCAGACTCCTGCCCCTTATTCTCCAGACTCCTGCACCTTATTCTCCACACTTCTGCCCCTTATTCTCCACATTCCTGCCCCTTATCCTCCAGACTCCTGCCCCTTATTCTCCACACTCCTGCCCCTTATCCTCCAGACTCCTGCCCCTTATCCTCCAGACTCCTGCCCCTTATTCTCCACACTCCTGCCCATTATTCTCCACACTCCTGCCCCTTATTCTCCAGACTCCTGCCCCTTATTCTCCAGACTCCTGCCCCTTATTCTCCAGACTCCTGCCCCTTATTCTCGACTCCTACCCCTTATTCTCCACACTCCTGCCCCTTATTCTCCAGATTCCTTCCCGTTCTTCCCCACACTCCTGCCCCTTATCCTCCAGACTCCTTCCCCTTATCCTCCAGACTCCTGTCCCTTATTCTCCACACTCCTGCCCCTTATTCTCCATATTCCCGCCCCTTATTCTCCACACTCCTGCCCCTTATTCTCCACATTCCTGCCCCTTATCCTCCAGACTCCTGCCCCTTATTCTCCACACTCCTGCCCCTTATCCTCCAGATTCCTGCCCCTTATTCCCCAAACTCCTGCCCATTATTCTCTAGACTCCTGTTATGAAAGGTAATTCAGTACCACAATGGACCTAGAGATCAGCGCACATACAGTGACCGGGCAATAACCCAAAAAACAAGAACGAGCTCTGAGACGTGGGAACTCTGTTGACCGCAATCCCTAATCCTCTCCAACCACACTAAAGGTAGCTGTGGATTGCGCCTAACGCTCCCTATGCAACTCGGCACGGCCTGAGAAACTAGCTAGCCCCTTATTCTCCACACTCCTGCCCCTTATCCTCCAGACTCCTGCCCCTTATTCTCCACACTCCTGCCCCTTATCCTCCAGACTCCTGCCCCTTATCCTCCAGACTCCTGCCCCTTATCCTCCAGACTCCTGCCCCTTATTCTCCACACTCCTGCCCATTATTCTCTAGACTCCTGCCCCTTATTCTCCAGACTCCTGCCCCTTATTCTCGACTCCTACCCCTTATTCTCCACACTCCTGCCCATTATTCTCCACACTCCTGCCCCGTATTTTCCACACTCCTGCCCCGTATTCTCCACACTCCTGCCCCTTATCCTCCAGACTCCTGCCCCTTATACTCCACACTCCTGCCCCTTATTCTCCACACTCCTGCCCCTTATCCTCCAGACTCCTGCCCCTTATTCTCCACACTTCTGCCCATTATGCTCCACACTCCTGCCCCGTATTCTCCACACTCCTGCCCCGTATTCTCCACACTCCTGCCCCTTATCCTCCAGACTCCTGCCCCTTATCCTCCACACTCCTGCCCCCTTATCCTCCAGACTCCTGCCCATTATTCTCCACACTCCTGCTCCTTATTCTCCACACTCCTGCCCCTTATCCTCCAGACTCCTGCCACTTATTCTCCAGACTCCTGCCCCTTATTCTCCAGACTCCTGCCCCTTATTCTCCACACTCCTGCCCATTATTCTCCACACTCCTGCCCCGTATTCTCCACACTCCTTCCCCGTATTCTCCACACTCCTGCCCCTTATCCTCCACACTCCTGCCCCTTATTCTCCAGACTCCTGCTCCTTATTCTCCACACTCCTGCCCCCTTATCCTCCAGACTCCTGCCCATTATTCTCCACACTCCTGCTCCTTATTCTCCACACTCCTGCCCCTTATCCTCCAGACTCCTGCCCCTTATTCTCCAGACTCCTGCCCCTTATTCTTTACACTCCTGCCCCTTATTCTCCACACTCCTGCCCCTTACTCTCCACACTCCTGACCCTTATTCTCCAGACTTATGCCCCTTATTCTACAGACTCCTGCTCCTTATTCTCCACACTCCTGCCCCTTATCCTCCAGACTTCTGCCCCTTATTCTCCACACTACTGCCCCTTATTCTCCACACTCCTGCCCCTTATTCTCCAGACTCCTGCCTCTTATTCTCCAGACTCCTGCCCCTTATTCTCCAGACTCCTGCCCCTTATTCTCCACACTTCTGCCCCTTATTCTCCACACTCCTGCCCCTTATCCTCCAGACTCCTGCCCCTTATTCTCCAGACTCCTGCCCCTTATTCTCCAGACTCCTTCCCCTTATTCTCCAGACTCCTGCCCCTTATTCTCGACTCCTACCCCTTATTCTCCACACTCCTGCCCCTTATTCTCCAGATTCCTTCCCGTTCTTCCCCACACTCCTGCCCCTTATCCTCCAGACTCCTGCTCCTTATTCTCCACACTCCTGCCCCTTATCCTCCAGACTCCTGCCCCTTATTCTCCACACTCCTGCCCATTATTCTCCACACTCCTGCCCCGTATTCTCCACACTCCTGCCCCTTATCCTCCAGACTCCTGCCCCTTATCCTCCACACTCCTGCCCCTTATCCTCCAGACTCCTGCCCCTTATTCTCTACACTCCTGCCCCTTATTCTCCAGACTCCTGCTCCTCATTCTCCACACTCCTGCCCCCTTATCCTCCAGACTCCTGCCCATTATTCTCCACACTCCTGCTCCTTATTCTCCACACTCCTGCCCCTTATCCTCCAGACTCCTGCCCCTTATTCTCCAGACTCCTGCCCCTTATTCTCCACACTCCTGCCCCTTATTCTCCACACTCCTGCCCCTTATTCTCCACACTCCTGACCCTTATTCTCCAGACTTCTGCCCCTTATTCTCCAGACTCCTGCTCCTTATTCTCCACACTCCTGCCCCTTATCCTCCAGACTTCTGCCCCTTATTCTCCACACTCCTGCCCCTTATTCTCCACACTCCTGCCCCTTATTCTCCAGACTCCTGCCTCTTATTCTCCAGACTCCTGCCCCTTATTCTCCACACTCCTGCCCCTTATTCTCCACACTTCTGCCCCTTATCCTCCAGACTCCTGCCCCTTATTCTCCACACTCCTGCCCCTTATCCTCCAGACTCCTGCCCCTTATCCTCCAGACTCCTGCCCCTTATTCTCCACACTCCTGCCCATTATTCTCCAGACTCCTGCCCCTTATTCTCCACACTCCTGCCCCTTATTCTCGACTCCTACCCATTATTCTCCACACTCCTGCCCCTTATTCTCCAGATTCCTTCCCCTTCTTCCCCACACTCCTGCCCCTTATCCTCCAGACTCCTGCCCCTTATCCTCCAGACTCCTGCCCCTTATTCTCCACACTCCTGCCCCTTATTCTCCACATTCCCGCCCCTTATTCTCCAGACTCCTGCCCCTTATTCTCCACACTCCTGCCCCTTATTCTCCACACTCCTGCCCCTTATCCTCCAGACTCCTGCCCCTTATTCTCCACACTCCTGCCCATTATTCTCCACACTCCTGCCCCTTATCCTCCAGATTCCTGCCCCTTATTCCCCACACTCCTGACCCTTATTCTCCAGACTCCTACCCCTTATTCTCCACACTCCTGCCCATTATTCTCTAGACTCCTGCTCCTTATTTTCCACACTCCTGCCCCTTATCCTCCAGACTCCTGCCCCTTATTCTCCACACTCCTGCCCATTATTCTCCACACTCCTGCCCCGTATTCTCCACACTCCTGCCCCGTATTCTCCACACTCCTGCCCCTTATCCTCCAGGCTCCTGCCCCTTATCCTCCACACTCCTGCCCCTTATCCTCCAGTCTCTTGCCCCTTATTCTCCACACTCCTGCCCCTTATTCTCCAGACTCCTGCTCCTTATTCTCCACACTCCTGCCCCCTTATTCTCCAGACTCCTGCCCATTATTCTCCACACTCCTGCTCCTTATTCTCCACACTCCTGCCCCTTATCCTCCAGACTCCTGCCCCTTATTCTCCAGTCTCCTGCCCCTTATTCTCCACACTCCTGCCCCTTATTCTCCACACTCCTGCCTCTTATTCTCCACACTCCTGACCCTTATTCTCCAGACTTCTGCCCCTTATTCTCCAGACTCCTGCTCCTTATGCTCCACACTCCTGCCCCTTATCCTCCAGACTTCTGCCCCTTATTCTCCACACTCCTGCCCCTTATTCTCCAGACTCCTGCTCCTTATTCTCCACACTCCTGCCCCTTATCCTCCAGACTCCTGCCCCTTATTTTCCACACTCCTGCCCATTATTCTACACACTCCTGCCCCGTATTCTCCACACTCCTGCACCTTATCCTCCAGACTCCTGCCCCTTATCCTCCACACTCCTGCCCCTTATCCTCCAGACTCCTGCCCCTTATTCTCCACACTCCTGCCCCTTATTCTCCAGACTCTTGCTCCTCATTCTCCACACTCCAGCCCCCTTATTCTCCAGACTCCTGCCCATTATTCTCCACACTCCTGCTCCTTATTCTCCACACTCCTGCCCCTTATCCTCCAGACTCCTGCCCCTTATTCTCCACACTCCTGCCCCTTATTCTCCAGACTCTTGCTCCTCATTCTCCACACTCCTGCCCCCTTATTCTCCAGACTCCTGCCCATTATTCTCCACACTCCTGCTCCTTATTCTCCACACTCCTGCCCCTTATCCTCCAGACTCCTGCCCCTTATTCTCCACACTCCTGCCCCTTATCCTCCAGACTCCTGCTCCTTATTCTCCACACTCCTGCCCCTTATTCTCCACACTCCTGCCTCTTATTCTCCACACTCCTGACCCTTATTCTCCAGACTTCTGCCCCTTATTCTCCAGACTCCTGCTCCTTATTCTCCACACTCCTGCCCCTTATCCTCCAGACTTCTGCCCCTTATTCTCCACACTCCTGCCCCTTATTCTCCACACTCCTGCCCCTTATTCTCCAGACTCCTGCCCCTTATTCTCCACACTCCTGCCCCTTATTCTCCACACTCCTGCCCCTTATTCTCCACACTCCTGCCCCTTATTCTCCACACTCCTGACCCTTATTCTCCAGACTTCTGCCCCTTATTCTCCAGACTCCTGCTCCTTATTCTCCAGACTCCTGCCTCTTATTCTCCAGACTCCTGCCCCTTATTCTCCACACTCCTGCCCCTTATTCTCCACACTTCTGCCCCTTATCCTCCAGACTCCTGCCCCTTATTCTCCACACTCCTGCCCCTTATCCTCCAGACTCCTGCCCCTTATCCTCCAGACTCCTGCCCCTTATTCTCCACACTCCTGCCCATTATTCTCCACACTCCTGCCCCTTATTCTCCAGACTCCTGCCCCTTATTCTCGACTTCAACCCCTTATTCTCCACACTCCTGCCCCTTATTCTCCAGATTCCTTCCCCTTCTTCCCCACACTCCTGCCCCTTATCCTCCAGACTCCTGCCCCTTATCCTCCAGACTCCTGCCCCTTATTCTCCACACTCCTGCCCCTTATTCTCCACATTCCCGCCCCTTATTCTCCAGACTCCTGCCCCTTATTCTCCACACTCCTGCCCCTTATTCTCCACACTCCTGCCCCTTATCCTCCAGACTCCTGCCCCTTATTCTCCACACTCCTGCCCATTATTCTCCACACTCCTGCCCCTTATCCTCCAGATTCCTGCCCCTTATTCCCCACACTCCTGCCCCTTATTCTCCAGACTCCTACCCCTTATTCTCCACACTCCTGCCCATTATTCTCTAGACTCCTGCTCCTTATTCTCCACACTCCTGCCCCTTATCCTCCAGACTCCTGCCCCTTATTCTCCACACTCCTGCCCATTATTCTCCACACTCCTGCCCCGTATTCTCCACACTCCTGCCCCGTATTCTCCACACTCCTGCCCCTTATCCTCCAGACTCCTGCCCCTTATCCTCCACACTCCTGCCCCTTATCCTCCAGTCTCTTGCCCCTTATTCTCCACACTCCTGCCCCTTATCCTCCAGACTCCTGCCCCTTATTCTCCACACTCCTGCCCCTTATTCTCCACACTCCTGCCCCTTATTCTCCACACTCCTGCCCCTTATTCTCCACACTCCTGACCCTTATTCTCCAGACTTCTGCCCCTTATTCTCCAGACTCCTGCTCCTTATTCTCCAGACTCCTGCCTCTTATTCTCCAGACTCCTGCCCCTTATTCTCCACACTCCTGCCCCTTATTCTCCACACTTCTGCCCCTTATCCTCCAGACTCCTGCCCCTTATTCTCCACACTCCTGCCCCTTATCCTCCAGACTCCTGCCCCTTATCCTCCAGACTCCTGCCCCTTATTCTCCACACTCCTGCCCATTATTCTCCACACTCCTGCCCCTTATTCTCCAGACTCCTGCCCCTTATTCTCGACTCCTACCCCTTATTCTCCACACTCCTGCCCCTTATTCTCCAGATTCCTTCCCCTTCTTCCCCACACTCCTGCCCCTTATCCTCCAGACTCCTGCCCCTTATCCTCCAGACTCCTGCCCCTTATTCTCCACACTCCTGCCCCTTATTCTCCACATTCCCGCCCCTTATTCTCCAGACTCCTGCCCCTTATTCTCCACACTCCTGCCCCTTATTCTCCACACTCCTGCCCCTTATCCTCCAGACTCCTGCCCCTTATTCTCCACACTCCTGCCCATTATTCTCCACACTCCTGCCCCTTATCCTCCAGATTCCTGCCCCTTATTCCCCACACTCCTGCCCCTTATTCTCCAGACTCCTACCCCTTATTCTCCACACTCCTGCCCATTATTCTCTAGACTCCTGCTCCTTATTCTCCACACTCCTGCCCCTTATCCTCCAGACTCCTGCCCCTTATTCTCCACACTCCTGCCCATTATTCTCCACACTCCTGCCCCGTATTCTCCACACTCCTGCCCCGTATTCTCCACACTCCTGCCCCTTATCCTCCAGACTCCTGCCCCTTATCCTCCACACTCCTGCCCCTTATCCTCCAGTCTCTTGCCCCTTATTCTCCACACTCCTGCCCCCTTATTCTCCAGACTCCTGCCCATTATTCTCCACACTCCTGCTCCTTATTCTCCACACTCCTGCCCCTTATCCTCCAGACTCCTGCCCCTTATTCTCCAGTCTCCTGCCCCTTATTCTCCACACTCCTGCCCCTTATTCTCCACACTCCTGCCTCTTATTCTCCACACTCCTGACCCTTATTCTCCAGACGTCTGCCCCTTATTCTCCAGACTCCTGCTCCTTATTCTCCACACTCCTGCCCCTTATCCTCCAGACTTCTGCCCCTTATTCTCCACACTCCTGCCCCTTATTCTCCACACTCCTGCCCCTTATTCTCCAGACTCCTGCCTCTTATTCTCCAGATTCCTGCCCCTTATTTTCCAGACTTTGCCCCTTATTCTCCACACTTCTGCCCCTTATTCTCCACACTCCTGCCCCTTATTCTCCAGACTCCTGCCCCTTATTCTCCACACTCCTGCCCCTTATCCTCCAGACTCCTTCCCCTTATCCTCCAGACTCCTGCCCCTTATTCTCCACACTCCTGCCCATTATTCTCCAGACTCCTGCCCCTTATTCTCCACACTCCTGCCCCTTATTCTCGACTCCTACCCCTTATTCTCCACACTCCTGCCCCTTTTTCTCCAGATTCCTTCCCCTTCTTCCCCACACTCCTGCCCCTTATCCTCCAGACTCCTGCCCCTTATCCTCCAGACTTCTGCCCCTTATTCTCCACACTCCTGCCCCTTATTCTCCACATTCCCGCCCCTTATTCTCCAGACTCCTGCCCCTTATTCTCCACACTCCTGCCCCTTATTCTCCACACTCCTGCCCCTTATCCTCCAGACTCCTGCCCCTTATTCTCCACACTCCTGCAAATTATTCTCCACACTCCTGCCCCTTATCCTCCAGATTCCTGCCCCTTATTCCCCACACTCCTGCCCCTTATTCTCCAGACTCCTGCCCCTTATTCTCCACACTCCTGCTCCTTATTCTCCACACTCCTGCCCCTTATCCTCCAGACTCCTGCCCCTTATTCTCCACACTCCTGCCCCGTATTCTCCACACTCCTGCCCCGTATTCTCCACACTCCTGCCCCTTATCCTCCAGACTCCTGCCCCTTATTCTCCACACTCCTGCCCCTTATTCTCCACACTCCTGCCCATTATTCTCTAGACTCCTGCTCCTTATTCTCCACACTCCTGCCCCTTATCCTCCAGACTCCTGCCCCTTATTCTCCACACTCCTGCCCATTATTCTCCACACTCCTGCCCCGTATTCTCCACACTCCTGCCCCGTATTCTCCACACTCCTGCCCCTTATCCTCCAGACTCCTGCCCCTTATCCTCCACACTCCTGCCCCTTATCCTCCACACTCCTGCCCCTTATCCCCCACACTCCTGCCTCTTATCCTCCAGACTCCTGCCCCTTATTCTCCACACTCCTGCCCCTTATTCTCCAGACTCCTGCTCCTTATTCTCCACACTCCTGCCCCCTTATCCTCCAGACTCCTGCCCATTATTCTCCACACTCCTGCTCCTTATTCTCCAGACTCCTGCTCCTTATTCTCCACACTCCTGCCCCCTTATTCTCCAGACTCCTGCCCATTATTCTCCACACTCCTGCTCCTTATTCTCCACACTCCTGCCCCTTATCCTCCAGACTCCTGCCCCTTATTCTCCAGTCTCCTGCCCCTTATTCTCCAGACTCCTGCTCCTTATTCTCCAGACTCCTGCTCCTTATTCTCCACACTCCTGCCCCTTATCCTCCAGACTTCTGCCCCTTATTCTCCACACTAATGCCCCTTATTCTGCACACTCCTGCCCCTTATTCTCCAGACTCCTGCCCCTTATTCTCCACACTCCTGCCCCTTATTCTCCACACTCCTGCCCCTTATTCTCCACACTCCTGCCCATTATTCTCTAGACTCCTGCTCCTTATTCTCCACACTCCTGCCCCTTATCCTCCAGACTCCTGCCCCTTATTCTCCACACTCCTGCCCATTATTCTCCACACTCCTGCCCCGTATTCTCCACACTCCTGCCCCGTATTCTCCACACTCCTGCCCCTTATCCTCCAGACTCCTGCCCCTTATCCTCCACACTCCTGCCCCTTATCCTCCACACTCCTGCCCCTTATCCCCCACACTCCTGCCTCTTATCCTCCAGACTCCTGCCCCTTATTCTCCACACTCCTGCCCCTTATTCTCCAGACTCCTGCTCCTTATTCTCCACACTCCTGCCCCCTTATCCTCCAGACTCCTGCCCATTATTCTCCACACTCCTTCTCCTTATTCTCCAGACTCCTGCTCCTTATTCTCCACACTCCTGCCCCCTTATTCTCCAGACTCCTGCCCATTATTCTCCACACTCCTGCTCCTTATTCTCCACACTCCTGCCCCTTATCCTCCAGACTCCTGCCCCTTATTCTCCAGTCTCCTGCCCCTTATTCTCCAGACTCCTGCTCCTTATTCTCCAGACTCCTGCTCCTTATTCTCCACACTCCTGCCCCTTATCCTCCAGACTTCTGCCCCTTATTCTCCACACTCCTGCCCCTTATTCTGCACACTCCTGCCCCTTATTCTCCAGACTCCTGCCCCTTATTCTCCACACTCCTGCCCCTTATTCTCCACACTCCTGCCCCTTATTCTCCACACTCCTGACCCTTATTCTCCAGACTTCTGCCCCTTATTCTCCAGACTCCTTCTCCTTATTCTCCAGACTCCTGCCTCTTATTCTCCAGACTCCTGCCCCTTATTCTCCACACTCCTGCCCCTTATTCTCCACACTTCTGCCCCTTATCCTCCAGACTCCTGCCCCTTATTCTCCACACTCCTGCCCCTTATCCTCCAGACTCCTGCCCCTTATCCTCCAGACTCCTGCCCCTTATTCTCCACACTCCTGCCCATTATTCTCCACACTCCTGCCCCTTATTCTCCAGACTCCTGCCCCTTATTCTCGACTCCTACCCCTTATTCTCCACACTCCTGCCCCTAATTCTCCAGATTCCTTCCCCTTCTTCCCCACACTCCTGCCCCTTATCCTCCAGACTCCTGCCCCTTATCCTCCAGACTCCTGCCCCTTATTCTCCACACTCCTGCCCCTTATTCTCCACATTCCCGCCCCTTATTCTCCAGACTCCTGCCCCTTATTCTCCACACTCCTGCCCCTTATTCTCCACACTCCTGCCCCTTATCCTCCAGACTCCTGCCCCTTATTCTCCACACTCCTGCCCATTATTCTCCACACTCCTGCCCCTTATCCTCCAGATTCCTGCCCCTTATTCCCCACACTCCTGCCCCTTATTCTCCAGACTCCTACCCCTTATTCTCCACACTCCTGCCCATTATTCTCTAGACTCCTGCTCCTTATTCTCCACACTCCTGCCCCTTATCCTCCCGACTCCTGCCCCTTATTCTCCACACTCCTGCCCATTATTCTCCACACTCCTGCCCCGTATTCTCCACACTCCTGCCCCGTATTCTCCACACTCCTGCCCCTTATCCTCCAGACTCCTGCCCCTTATCCTCCACACTCCTGCCCCTTATCCTCCAGTCTCTTGCCCCTTATTCTCCACACTCCTGCCCCCTTATTCTCCAGACTCCTGCCCATTATTCTCCACACTCCTGCTCCTTATTCTCCACACTCCTGCCCCTTATCCTCCAGACTCCTGCCCCTTATTCTCCAGTCTCCTGCCCCTTATTCTCCACACTCCTGCCCCTTATTCTCCACACTCCTGCCTCTTATTCTCCACACTCCTGACCCTTATTCTCCAGACCTCTGCCCCTTATTCTCCAGACTCCTGCTCCTTATTCTCCACACTCCTGCCCCTTATCCTCCAGACTTCTGCCCCTTATTCTCCACACTCCTGCCCCTTATTCTCCACACTCCTGCCCCTTATTCTCCAGACTCCTGCCTCTTATTCTCCAGATTCCTGCCTCTTATTTTCCAGACTCTTGCCCCTTATTCTCCACACTTCTGCCCCTTATTCTCCACACTCCTGCCCCTTATTCTCCAGACTCCTGCCCCTTATTCTCCACACTCCTGCCCCTTATCCTCCAGACTCCTTCCCCTTATCCTCCAGACTCCTGCCCCTTATTCTCCACACTCCTGCCCCTTATTCTCCACATTCCCGCCCCTTATTCTCCAGACTCCTGCCCCTTATTCTCCACACTCCTGCCCCTTTTTCTCCAGATTCCTTCCCCACACTCCTGCCCCTTATCCTCCAGACTCCTGCCCCTTATCCTCCAGACTCCTGCCCCTTATTCTCCACACTCCTGCCCCTTATTCTCCACATTCCCGCCCCTTATTCTCCAGACTCCTGCCCCTTATTCTCCACACTCCTGCCCCTTATTCTCCACACTCCTGCCCCTTATCCTCCAGACTCCTGCCCCTTATTCTCCACACTCCTGCAAATTATTCTACACACTCCTGCCCCTTATCCTCCAGATTCCTGCCCCTTATTCCCCACACTCCTGCCCCTTATTCTCCAGACTCCTGCCCCTTATTCTCCACACTCCTGCTCCTTATTCTCCACACTCCTGCCCCTTATCCTCCAGACTCCTGCCCCTTATTCTCCACACTCCTGCCCATTATTCTCCACACTCCTGCCCCGTATTCTCCACACTCCTGCCCCGTATTCTCCACACTCCTGCCCCTTATCCTCCAGACTCCTGCCCCTTATTCTCCACACTCCTGCCCCTTATTCTCCACACTCCTGCCCATTATTCTCTAGACTCCTGCTCCTTATTCTCCACACTCCTGCCCCTTATCCTCCAGACTCCTGCCCCTTATTCTCCACACTCCTGCCCATTATTCTCCACACTCCTGCCCCGTATTCTCCACACTCCTGCCCCGTATTCTCCACACTCCTGCCCCTTATCCTCCAGACTCCTGCCCCTTATCCTGCACACTCCTGCCCCTTATCCTCCACACTCCTGCCCCTTATCCCCCACACTCCTGCCTCTTATCCTCCAGACTCCTGCCCCTTATTCTCCACACTCCTGCCCCTTATTCTCCAGACTCCTGCTCCTTATTCTCCACACTCCTGCCCCCTTATCCTCCAGACTCCTGCCCATTATTCTCCACACTCCTGCTCTTATTCTCCACACTCCTGCCCCTTATCCTCCAGACTCCTGCCCCTTATTCTTCAGACTCCTGCCCCTTGTTCTCCACACTCCTGCCCCTTATTCTCCACACTCCTGCCCCTTATTCTCCACACTCCTGACCCTTATTCTCCAGACTTCTGCCCCTTATTCTCCAGACTCCTGCTCCTTATTCTCCACACTCCTGCCCCTTATCCTCCAGACTTCTGCTCCTTATTCTCCACACTCCTGCCCCTTATTCTCCACACTCCTGCCCCTTATTCTCCAGACTCCTGCCTCTTATTCTCCAGACTCCTGCCCCTTATTCTCCAGACTCCTGCCCCTTATTCTCCACACTTCTGCCCCTCATTCTCCACACTTCTGCCCCTTATTCTCCAGACTCCTGCTCCTTATTCTCCACACTCCTGCCCCTTATCCTCCACACTCCTGCCCCTTATTCTCCACACTCCTGCCCCTTATTCTCCACACTCCTGCCCCGTATTCTCCACACTCCTGCCCCGTATTCTCCACACTCCTTCCCCTTATCCTCCAGACTCCTGCCCCTTATTCTCCACACTCCTGCCCCTTATTCTCCACACTCCTGCCCATTATTCTCCACACTCCTGCCTCGTATTCTCCACACTCCTGCCCCTTATTCTCCACACTCCTGCCCCTTATTCTCCAGACTCCTGCCTCTTATTCTCCAGATTCCTGCCCCTTATTTTCCAGACTCTTGCCCCTTATTCTCCACACTTCTGCCCCTTATTCTCCACACTCCTGCCCCTTATTCTCCAGACTCCTGCCCCTTATCCTCCAGACTCCTGCCCCTTATCCTCCAGACTCCTGCCCCTTATCCTCCACACTCCTGCCCCTTATCCTCCAGACTCCTGCCCCTTATTCTCCACACTCCTGCCCCTTATTCTCCAGACTCCTGCTCCTTATTCTCCACACTCCTGCCCCCTTATCCTCCAGACTCCTGCCCATTATTCTCCACACTCCTGCTCCTTATTCTCCACACTCCTGCCCCTTATCCTCCAGACTCCTGCCCCTTATTCTCCAGACTCCTGCCCCTTGTTCTCCACACTTCTGCCCCTCATTCTCCACACTTCTGCCCCTTATTCTCCAGACTCCTGCTCCTTATTCTCCACACTCCTGCCCCTTATCCTCCACACTCCTGCCCCTTATTCTCCACACTCCTGCCCCTTATTCTCCACACTCCTGCCCCGTATTCTCCACACTCCTGCCCCGTATTCTCCACACTCCTTCCCCTTATCCTCCAGACTCCTGCCCCTTATTCTCCACACTCCTGCCCCTTATTCTCCACACTCCTGCCCATTATTCTCCACACTCCTGCCCCGTATTCTCCACACTCCTGCCCCGTATTCTCCACACTCCTGCCCCTTATCCTCCAGACTCCTGCCCCTTATCCTCCAGACTCCTGCCCCTTATCCTCCACACTCCTGCCCCTTATCCTCCAGACTCCTGCCCCTTATTCTCCACACTCCTGCCCCTTATTCTCCAGACTCCTGCTCCTTATTCTCCACACTCCTGCCCCCTTATCCTCCAAACTCCTGCCCATTATTCTCCACACTCCTGCTCCTTATTCTCCACACTCCTGCCCCTTATCCTCCAGACTCCTGCCCCTTATTCTCCAGATTCCTGCCCCTTGTTCTCCACACTCCTGCCCCTTATTCTCCACACTCCTGCCCCTTATTCTCCACACTCCTGACCCTTATTCTCCAGACTTCTGCCCCTTATTCTCCAGACTCCTGCTCCTTATTCTCCACACTCCTGCCCCTTATCCTCCAGACTTCTGCCCCTTATTCTCCACACTCCTGCCACTTATTCTCCACACTCCTGCCCCTTATTCTCCAGACTCCTGCCTCTTATTCTCCAGACTCCTGCCCCTTATTCTCCAGACTCCTGCCCCTTATTCTCCACACTCCTGCCCCTTGTTCTCCAGACTCCTACCCCTTATTCTCCACACTCCTGCCCCTTATTCTCCACACTCCTGCCCCTTAATCTCCACACTCCTGTCCCTTATTCTCCTGACTCCTGCCCCTTATTCTCCACACTCCTGCCCCTTATTCCCCACACTCCTGCCCCTTATTCTCCACACTCCTGTCCCTTATTCTCCGCACTTCTTCCCCTTATTCTCCGCACTCCTGCCCCTTATTCTCCACACTCCTGTCCCTTATTCTCCACACTTCTGCCCCTTATTCTCCACACTACTGCCCATTATTCTCCTGACTCCTGACCCTTATTCTCCACACTCCTGCCCCTTATTCTCCACACTCCTGCCCCTTATTCTCCACACTCCTGCCCCTTATTCTCCCGATTCCTGACCCTTATTCTCCGCACTCCTGACCCTTATTATCCAGACTTCTGCCACAATGTTTGGGGGCTTCTCATCCATGGAGGGGTCACTCAGAATGTGTGGGGGTTTCTCATCCATGGAGGGGATCACTCACAATGTGTGGGGGCTTCTCATCCATGGAGGGGGTCACTCACAATGTGTGGAGGCTTCTCATCCATGGAGGGGTCACTCACAATGTGTGGGGGCTTCTTATCCATGGAGGGGCTCACTCACAATGTGTGGGGGCTTCTCATCCATGGAGGGGATCACCCACAATTATATCTATAATCATGGACATGAATGGAAAGTGGGGTCTAAACCTCCTACAAGAGGTACGTCTCCCATCATCCAGGACAATGTGTTATGATGCATTTTCCACAAAGATGGAGACCATGTCAGAAAGCAAAATTGATAACTCGAATGTTGGATAACAAAATATTGGCATTTTGGATATACGGCCAAAAAATCCAAGAGATCTCAGTATCATTGAGACCCTGTGGTCAATCCTCAAAAAGTGAAAAAGAAAAAAACCAAAATTGTGATAACTGCGCCCTCTGATGAGCCAAGAGCTGGAAACTGTCAGTCGAGATCTGCCCAGAAGTCGATATCTAGCTGCCGAGTTCAGGGCTGAAGTCTTTAGAATAAGGGGCAGCGCTGGGAATATAGAGGCATCACAGAAATTTGTACATGAATTAGGAGATGGTTATTTGTAGCATCAGACACCGTGACTAAGCAATAAAAAAGGATTTTGGGGATATGTCAAAAGTAAAAGAAAAGTTAAAGATGCTATAGGATTTTTACAGGATAAAAATGATGAAATGGAAAGAAAGGATGTTGAGAAGGCCGAACTTCTTAATTCCTATTTTGTATCTGTTTTCTCCCAGAAAGGAAATGTCACATCAACTGATCTTCACTGTCCTATTAAAGGAATAGAAGAATCCAGTATATCTATAAACAGAAAGATAGTGAGGAAACCCTTAGCTAACATAAATTAATTCAAGTCTCCAGATCCAGATGAATTTCACCCCAGAGTACTGAAGGAGATAGCAGAAGAAATTTTTGAACCACTCTCCATAATCTTTGAAAATTCTTGTAGAACAGCAGAAGTCCCAGAAGACTGGAGAAGAGCAAACGTTGCTCCTATCTTCAAAAAGGGGAGAATCTGGACCCACAGAACTATAGGCCGGTGAGTCTTACTTCCATACCAGGAAAGATCTTTGAACAAATTATTGAACAACATGTATGTAAGTACCTGGATAAGAATGAAGTGATTAACCAGAGTCCGCATGGATTTGTAACTAATAAGTCATGTCAGACTAACTTAATTTCCTTCTATGACAGAATCACTGAGTGGGTGGATCAGGGAAATGCTGTAGATATAGTATATCTTGACTTCAGCAAAGCATGTGACAAAGTATCTCACACCATCCTTATTGAAAAAATGACTAAGTATGGAATGGACAAGGCAACTGTTAGGTGGATTCATAACTGGCTTAGTGATCAGACCCAAAGAGTGGTCATAAATGGCTGCACATCCAGTTGGAAGAATGTCTCAAGTGCGGTACCACAGGGCTCTGTCCTAGACCCTGTATTGTTCAACGTCTTTATGATTTAGATGAAGGAATTGAGGGTAAATTGATAAAATTTGCTGATGACACAAAGCTAGGAGGGATAGCTAATACTAGAGGAGAGAGAGAGAATTCAAAAAGATATAAATAAACTGGAGCAGTGGGCAGCAACTAACAGAATGGTTTATAACAAGGAAAAATGCAAAGTACTACATCTGGGCAATAAAAATGAAAAAAGCATATACAGAATGGGAGGAGAAGGTCTAAGCAACAGCATGTGTGAAAAAGACTTGGGTATACTAATAGATCACAGTCTGAACATGAGTCAACAGTGTGATGCAGCAGCAAAAAAGGCAAATGCAATTCTGGGATGTATTAACAGAAGCATACAGTCTAGATAACGTGAAGTCATTATTGACCTCTACTCCTCTTTGGTCAGACCTCATCTGGAATACTGTGTCCAGTTTTGGGCTCCACATTTTAAAAAAGACATCAACAAACTGGAGCAAGTTCAGAGAAGAGCGACCAGAATGGTGACCGGTCTGCAAACCATGTCCTATGAGGAACGGTTACAGGATTGGGAATTTTTAGCTTTCAAAAAAGGAGACTTAAAAGCTGTCTACAAATATCTCAAGGGCTGTCACATTGTAGAAGGATCATCTTTTATTCTCATTTGCGCAAGGAAAGACTAGAAGCAATGGGATGAAACTTAATGGGAGGAGTCTCAGATTAGATATTAGAAAAAACTTTTTGACAGATAAGGTGATCAATGAGTGGAACAGGCGGCCAAGAGAGGTGGCGAGCTCTCCTTCAATGGAAGTCTTCAAACAGAGGCTGGACAGACATCTGTCTGGGATGATTTAGTGAATCCTGCTTTGAGCCGGGGGTTGGACCAGATGACCTAGGAGGTCCCTTCCAACTCTAACATTCTATGATTCTATGGTTTAATATGAGTGATCACTTGCATTAGGAGCAGTCCAGTCACGTCTCCGGTTATTGTCCCAATGGTATCTGCACATGAATACTTATCATACTGGGATCTACACCCAGCATATATATGACTGTATATAGCCCCCAAGTTTAGTCAACACCTGAAGCTCTCACATCCCTCCTCGGCCTCACATCTCTCACCGCACCTTCGCTTCTGGCCATCGATCCCCACTCCCAACTTTGGCTTCACATCTCCTAGCAGCCTTACATCCCCCACCGGCCTTACGTCCCGCACCAGCCTTACCCATAAGAGACAGAAGCACATGTCTCTGTGTGGAGCAGAGATTGCTATGAATTCCTTTGCTATTTATATTCTTATCTCGGAGTATTGTTATCCAAAATTAGTTTGCATGTCACGGAGTGTGAGAGATTGGGCTGGAATGTGACCAAGTGATCCTAAGACTGGGGCTTCCACTACACAGATCTGTTTGCTGGTCCTTACATCTGATGATCATCTTAACAAGCCACACTACAGCTTTATCCCTGTGTGCCGCCTTTACCCATGCAGTGATCAGTGTGGCACTCGGGGTGGCAGATCTAGAGCATGGTAGACAAATGGCCAAAATAAATCCCAAATTGATTTTCGATTTTTGCAAAAAGTCGAAATTGTCATATTTGCGCCAGATAAAGAGACCAACCATGAATGACCGATCTGTATCTTACCAATGGAATCAAGATCACAACAGACAAACCATGATTGATAGATCTGCATCCTATCAGAGGATCCTAGACCAGAGATCACAGCAAACAATGAATGACAGGTCCACATGTCATCAATGGGGCACATATCACAGCAAACCTACCATGAATGTCAAATCAGCATCACCATCAATGGATCCCAAGCCAGGCCACAGGTCATAGCAGACTGACCATAAATGGTAGATCTGTATGTCAGCAGTGGAGCCTAGACCAGTTCACAAACAGCATTGTCCACATTCTCCATCCACAACCAGTTGCCAACCACAGAAGACAATGCTAAGGATGAATATAAACTAAGGATCCCTCAGGTTCTTCTCATCTCTGGGAGCTCAGCATCGCTGTGATGTCCTCACAATGTAAGGGCCTGAGTACATCATCCACATATGGGTGTTGGTGTAATTGGTGGTTACGTAGTAATTATTACATGTCGTCTCTTTGTCTTGTGTATTTGTCCTGGTGATAGGTGTAGCCTCTATACCTATATTTCACAGTGACTTCAGCTGCATGTCTGCAGACATCTTTCTCCATCGTCCCCATCACTAATGCAGAGCTAAGCATGTGCACAAGATCTCTGCTTCTGCTACTACTGAAGGAAGAAACCCTGTGGCCAAAGAGGTGTGGAGTCCAGCACATCTCTAATAACTGAGGCCTCCTTCCACTTTTCCTGGATTTCTGCTGCCGTCCAAAGCTCTGCACATTTCCTGTCTTATAGATATTTCGTAAGACTTCCGTGCCTCAGCAATATGCTGAAGACTTCACGTAGTTGAGACATCGCTCACAGATTCCTCAGACAGAACTTTGAACTGGAATTATCCTCTGGGATCGGACTGATGATTCACAGGAGAATGCATGGGTTGCCCGTCATCATCAGAAGTGGAGCATAAAGTTCCTGGGCCTAATGCAAAGCTGAGACTTGTGGCCGTTGCCTCAATGGCAATGATTTGTCTACAAAGCACTAAGAGATGACTATTTCGCCCACCACTGTATGGCAGGCGGCGTGCTTCAATGTCTAGAGCCCCTCATCTGTGACCTGGAATCATGTAGAGCACCATTGGTATCTTGGAATGTAAGGATGAGCTGGGTGACGTCTCCGTCCACGTTGCTCTATATCTTCCAGACCCTGTCACCACCGATAAACGGAGCCTTGCATCTATTCTGGAAGGTTTGGTACAGGAGGATTTTTAATGATGTAGTGGGATTCATCACGTCTGCAATGGCGTCTCGCACTTCACACCATCATCGGTGGGGACACTAGGGTCCCCTCTATCACCCACTTGTATATTAGGAATGCTGCAAACACATGATGAACATCCTCCGTGGAGAAACCTGAGGCTCTAAGACGATTCTGAGAGCATTGGTGGAATGTTTCTAGGACAATGCTCCACACCGTCATCACACTTCCAGTTTGTACGCTAAATGGCGGCGATCTCGTTGTGCTCAGTTTAAAGAGGTGACGAGGAGGAAGGAAGGAAGGTTGGCGCGGTCGCACACTACAACATAATTAACATTTTATGATTTTGGCTGCTTTCCAGCAATTATGACTCTAAAGAAAAGAGAACAAAACTCTAATAGAATCCCAAATGATAGAAGAGCTGAAGCATATGAAGCCAACCCAGGAATGATTGGTACCCCAAAATCCTGACCCACTTAACTAAAGCCTATACTCATGCTCTACAGAGGCCTGCCTTATTCCACCACTGTCCCTCCATTATAAGGCCTGCCTTATTCCACCACTGTCCCTCCATTATAAGGCCTGCCTTACACCGCTACAGGCCCTCCGTTACATGCAAGTCCTGCCTCACTCCTCTAAAGTCCCTCTATTATAAAGGAGTCCTGCCTCACTCCAAAAGTCCCTCCATCATACCTACCAGTCATGTATCATT
Source organism: Ranitomeya imitator (assembly GCF_032444005.1). Taxonomy (NCBI): domain Eukaryota; kingdom Metazoa; phylum Chordata; class Amphibia; order Anura; family Dendrobatidae; genus Ranitomeya; species Ranitomeya imitator. The sequence goes on from NC_091291.1 coordinate 1,506,403, forward strand.
GCACCACATTCCCTCCATTTCTCAAGTCCTGCCTCACTCCATTACATCCCTCCGTTACACATGAGTCCTGCCTCACTTAGTGTTAAGCTCTACATTACGAGAGTCCGGCCTCACTCTGCTTTAGTCCGTCCATGACTTGTGCCCCCTGCATCATGTCACGAAAGTCCCTCCAATACACCTGAGCCCTGCCTTACTCCACAACAGTCCTTTAGTTACACGGGAGCCATACCTCACTACACATTAGTCCCTTCATTACACAAGAGTTTTCCCTCAGCCACAATATATGGGAGTCTTGCCTTATTCCTCTCTAGTCCCTCTGTTACACACATGTCCTTCCTCGCCCCACTCTAGTCTCTATATTACACTCAGGTCCTGCCTCGCCCACTTTACTCCCTCCATCACATACAGGTCCTGCCTCGCCCCGCTCTAGACCCCCCGGTACACACATGTCCTGCCTCGCCCTACTCTAGTCCCTCCATTACACACAGGTCCTGCCTCGCCCCACTCTAGTCCCTCCGTTACACACAGGTCCTGCCTCCCCCCACTCTAGTCCCTCCATCACACACAGGTCCTGCCTCCCCCACTCTAGTCCCTCCGTTACACACAGGTCCTGCCTCCCCCACTCTAGTCCCTCCATCACATACAGGTCCTGCCTCACCCTACTCTAGTCCCTCCGTTACACACAGGTCCTGCCTCCCCCCACTCTAGTCCCTCCATCACATACAGGTCCTGCCTCCCCCCACTCTAGTCCCTCCGCTACACGCCTCGCCCCACTGTAGTCCCTCCATCACATACAGGTCCTGCCTCACCCTACTCTAGTCCCTCCGTTACACACAGGTCCTGCCTCCCCCCACTCTAGTCCCTCCATCACATACAGGTCCTGCCTCCCCCCACTCTAGTCCCTCCGCTACACGCCTCGCCCCACTGTAGTCCCTCCATCACACACAGGTCCTGCCTCCCCCCCACTCTAGTCCCTCCATTACACACAGGTCCTGCCTCGCCCTACTCTAGTCCCTCCATTACACACAGGTCCTGCCTCGCCCCACTCTAGTCCCTCCATCACACACAGGTCCTGCCTCCCCCACTCTAGTCCCTCTGTTACACACAGGTCCTGCCTCCCCCCACTCTAGTCCCTCCATCACATACAGGTCCTGCCTCACCCTACTCTAGTCCCTCCGTTACACACAGGTCCTGCCTTCCCCACTCTAGTCCCTCCATCACATACAGGTCCTGCCTCACCCTACTCTAGTCCCTCCATTACACACAGGTCCTGCCTCGCCCCACTGTAGTCCCTCCGTTACACATAGGTCCTCCGTTACACACAGGTCCTGCCTCTCCCCACTCTAGTCCCTCCGTCACATACAGGTCTTGCCTCCCCCCACTCTAGTCCCTCCATCACACACAGGGCCTGCCTCCCCCACTCTAGTCCCTCCGTTACACACAGGTCCTGCGTCCCCCCCTCTCTAGTCCCTCCATCACATACAGGTCCTGCCTCCCCCCACTCTAGTCCCTCCATCACACACAAGTCTTGCCTCCCCCACCCTAGTCCCTCCGTTACACAGGTCCTGCCTCACCCCACTCTCATTCCTCCATTACACACAGGTCCTGCCTCCCCCACCCTAGTCCCTCCATCACATACAGGTCATGCCTCCCCCACTCTAGTCCCTCCGTTACACACAGGTCCTGCCTTGCCCCACTCTCATCCCTCCGTTACACTCAGGTCCTGCCTCCCCCACCCTAGTCCCTCCGTTACACACAGGTCCTGCCTCACCCCACTCTAGTCCCTCCATCACATACAGGTCTTGCCATTCCCACTCTAGTCCCTCCGTTACACACAGGTCCTGCCTCCCCCCACTCTAGTCCCTCCATCACATACAGGTCCTGCCTCGCCCCACTCTAGTCCCCTCGGTACACACATGTCCTGCCTCGCCCCACTCTAGTCCCTCCATTACACATAGGTTCTGCCTCGCCCCACTCTAGTCCCTCCGTTACACACAGGTCCAGCCTCCCTTTACTCTAGTCCCTCCATCACATACAGGTCTTGCCTCCCCCCACTCTAGTCCCTCCATCACATACAGGTCTTGCCTCCCCCACTCTAGTCCCTCCATTACACACAGCTCCTGCCTCCCCCACTCTCATCCCTCTGTTACACACAGGTCCTGCCTCCCCCACTCTAGTCCCTCCATCACATACAGGTCTTGCCTCCCCCACTCTAGTCCCTCCGTTACACACAGGTCCTGCCTCCCCCACTCTCATCCCTCCGTTACACTCAGGTCCTGCCTCTCCCACCCTAGTCACTCCATCGCACACAGGTCCTGCCTCCCCCACTCTAGTCCCTCCGTTACACCCAGGTCCTGCCTCCCCCCACTCTAGTCCCTCCATCACATACAGATCTTACCTCCCCCACTCTAGTCCCTCCGTTACACACAGGTCCTGCCTCCCCCACTCTCATCCCTCGGTTACTCTCAGGTCCTGCCTCTCCCACCCTAGTCACTCCATCACACACAGGTCCTCCCTCCCCAACTCTAGTCCCTCCGTTACATCCAGGTCCTGCCTCCCCCCACTCTAGTCCCTCCATCACATAAAGATCTTACCTCCCCCACTCCATCACACACAGGTCCTGCCTCCCCCACACTAGTCCCTCCGTTACACCCAGGTCCTGCCCCCCCCACTCTAGTCACTCCATCATACATAGGTCTTGGCTCCCCTCACTCTAGTCTCACATACAGGTCCTGCCTCGCTCCACTCTAGTCCCTCTGTTTCACACAGGTCCTGCCTCCCCCCACTCTAGTCCCTCCATCACATACAGGTCCTGCCTCCCCCCACTCTAGTCCATCCGTTACACACAGGTCCTGCCTCCCTCCACTCTACTCCCTCTGTTACACACAGGTCCTGCCTCACCCCACTCTACTCCCCTCGGTACACACATGTCCTGCCTTCTTTTAGTTTAGAGCAGTTTTTGTGGGCCATACTTAATAAATATGTTACACGATGGAGATTTTCAGGCTTCATGTCTTGCACGTCCTCAGGGTCGGGACACCGTCACAACTTGGTAAAGGATTATGGACTACTATGAAACACTACATGAAGATACATTCCTGGACGTGTTCTGACCCATGCCGTGAAGGCAGCAATTATTATACTCATTATGGGGCAAAACTGAGCAGTAATGACAGAAAATCACTGAGATGTGTGGACGAACAAACGCTGATCTGAAGAGTGCAGGAAGTCATTGGGAATTCTGGAAGTCTGGCCTCAGGACATGCAGTCTCCTGCCTGGACCTCCCCAAGGTGATCCCCCTGATCCTGGATGCTGCTTCCAGGGTTGAGGAGATGATCTGCAGACATCTGTCTCAGGAAGGGACAAGTCCAAACTCACAGGAATAGGATGGGCCCTCGCCTGTCTCATGGAGGCAGTACTGTACTACATTAACCCTATACTGTCTATTCTGTGCTTATCAAAGCTGACTGCAGACAGAATCCACACCCCGACTTACAGGCCTCAGGCCGTCCTTCCATGTCACATTCAATCTCACTGACCAGCAAAGGCGACTGTCCACCAGATTTAAGTGGGTGCAAAGGGAACTGTTCCAGGAACCTTAAAGCCTGCGCCCCAATGTAGAGTTCCCGATAATTGCACAGATCCTGCAGTAATAAGCAGAGCAACAGCAAGATGATGACCACGAAAACCCAGGATCACCAAAAATCCAGACAAGTCCCCAATATTACTGGTCCAATGGTTGCAGCACAGTCCACCGTGCTTGGGGCCTTGTCATTGACGGAGGGGGCAGGTGTTGTGTGCAAACCCCCTTAGCACCGATAATAGTGAGGCCTGGACCCAGCGACTTCAATACGAGCCCAAATAGTAAAGTATCGGGTGGTAAAAGGACAATAATGTATATTCGTATTAGGCGGTATTATTATCAGCATTCGGCTGTATATTGCTATCAGGCGGTATTATTATCAGCATTCGGCTGTATATTGCTATCAGGCAGTATTATCAGCATTCGGCTGTATATTGCTATCAGGCGGTATTATCAGCAATTTGGCTGTATATTACTATCAGGCAGTATTATTATCAGCATTCGGCTGTATATTACTATCAGGCGGTATTATTATCAGCATTCGGCTGTATATTGCTATCAGGCGGTATTATCAGCAATTTGGCTGTATATTACTATCAGGCGGTATTATTATCAGCATTCGGCTGTATATTGCTATCAGGCGGTATTATTATCAGCATTCAGCTGTATATTACTATCAGGCGGTATTATCAGCATTCGGCTGTATATTACTATCAGGCGGTATTATTATCAGCATTCAGCTGTATATTACTATCAGGCGGTATTATCATCAGCATTCAGCTGTATATTACTATCAGGCGGTATTATTATCAGCATTCGGCTGTATATTGCTATCAGGCGGTATTTGTTGTGAATTCTGCTCTTGGGCTCCCTCCGGTGGTTATGAGTGGTAGTGCTGCGGTAGTTGGATCGCAGCATTTATCAGGTGTATCTAATTTTTGCAATTTGGGCTGGGCTATATAGCCTTGCTTGATCCTTTAGTCAGCGCCAGTTGTTTTTGGAGGATTCACATCCATACCTTTACACCTTTGGCCTGGGACAGCTCATAGAATCTCATGGCTTTCAGTATCATCTCTATGCTGACGACACACAGATCTACATCTCTGGACCAGATATCACCTCCCTTCTAACCAGAATCCCTCAATGTCTATCCGCTATTTCATCCTTCTTCTCCGCTAGATTTCTAAAACTTAACATGGACAAAACAGAATTCATCATCTTTCCCCCATCTCACGCGACCCCCCCAACGAACCTATCCATTACAGTAAATGGCTGCCCACTCTCCCCAGTCCCACAAGCTCACTGTCTCGGGGTAATCCTTGACACTGATCTCTCCTTCAAACCACATATCCAAACCCTTTCCACTTCCTGCCGCCTTCAACTCAAAAATATTTCACAAATCCGTTCATTCCTCAACCAAGAATCTGCAAAAACCCTAGTCCATGCCCTCATCTCCCGCCTGGACTACTGCAACCTCCTGTTCTGTGGCCTCCCCTCTAACACTCTTGCACCCCTCCAATCTATTCTAAACTCTGCTGCCCGACTAATCCACCTGTCCCCCCACTATTCCCCGGCCTCTCCCCTCTGTCAATCCCTTCACTGGCTCCCCATTACCCAGAGACTCCAGTACAAAACCCTAACCATGACGTACAAAGCCATCCACAACCTGTGTCCTCCATACATCTGTGACCTCGTCTCCCGGTACTTTCCTACACGCAACCTCCGATCCTCACAAGATCTCCTTCTCTACTCCCCTCTTATCTCCTCTTCCCACAATCGCATACAAGATTTCTCTCGCGTATCACCCCTACTCTGGAACTCTCTACCACAACACATCAGACTCTCGCCTACCATCGAAACCTTCAAAAAGAACCTGAAGACCCACCTCTTCCGACAAGCCTACAACCTGCAGTAACCACCGATCGACCAAACCGCTGCATAACCAGCTCTACCCTCACCTACTGTATCCTCACCCATCCCTTGTAGATTGTGAGCCCTCGCGGGCAGGGTCCTCATTCCTCCTGTACCAGTTATGACTTGTATTGTTTAAGATTATTGTACTTGTTTTTATTATGTATACCCCTCCTCACATGTAAAGCGCCATGGAATAAATGGCGCTATAACAATAAATAATAATAATAATACCTGGTCTCTCCTGTTCTGCTGTTCATTTCAACAAAGATAAGTCCTGGCTTTGTTTTTGCTGTCCACCTGCTGTGGACCTTATAGTTCTGTGCCTCTGGAGATGCAGATATACCCTCCATGTCTTTAGTCAGATGTGGTGTTTTGTATTTTCTGTGGTGGATATTTTCTAGTGTTTTTATACTGACCGCATAGTACTCTGTTCTATTCTTTCTTTTTAGCTAGTATGGCCTCCTACGCTAAATCCTGATTTCATGTCTGCGTATGTTATTTCCCTCTCCGCTCACAGTCAATATTTGTGGGGGGCTATCTATCCTTTGGGGATTTTCTCTGAGGCAAGATAGGTTTCCTGTTTTTGTCTTTAGGGGTAGTTAGTTCTTAGGCTGTGTCGAGGGGTCTAGGGAATGTTAGGTACCCCCCACGGCTACTTCTAGTTGCGCTGCTAAGTTCAGGGTTTGCGGTCAGTACAGGTACCACCTTCTCCAGAGTCCGTCTCATGCTGCTCCTAGGCCACCAGATCATAACAGGTATTATTATCAGCATTCGGCTGTATATTGCTATCAGGCGGTATTATCAGCATTCAGCTGTATATTGCTATCAGGTGGTATTATTATCAGCATTCGGCTGTATTTTGCTATCAGGCAGTATTATTATCAGCATTCGGCTGTATATTGCTATCAGGCGGTATTATTATCAGCATTCGGCTGTATATTGCTATCAGGCGGTATTATTATCAGCATTCGGCTGTATATTGCTATCAGGTAGTATTATTATCAGCATTCCTCTGTATATTGCTATCAGGTAGTATTATTATCAGCATTCGGCTGTATATTGCTATCAGGCGGTATTATCAGCATTCAGCTGTATATTGCTATCGGGCAGTATTATTATCAGCATTCAGCTGTATATTGCTATCAGGCGGTATTATTATCAGCATTTTGCTGTATATTGCTAACAGGCAGTATTATTATCAGCATTCGGCTGTATATTGCTATCAGGCGGTATTATCAGCATTCGGCTGTATATTGCTATCAGGCGGTATTATTATCAGCATTCCTCTGTATATTGCTATCAGGTAGTATTATTATCAGCATTCGGCTGTATATTGCTATCAGGCAGTATTATTATCAGCATTCTGCTGTATATTGCTATCAGGCAGTATTATTATCAGCATTCAGCTGTATATTGCTATCAGGCGGTATTATCAACATTCAGCTGTATATTGCTATCACGCAGTATTATTATCAGCATTCGGCTGTATATTGCTATCAGGCGGTATTATTATCAGCATTCAGCTGTATATTGCTATCAGGCGGTATTATTATCAGCATTCGGCTGTATATTGCTATCAGGCGGTATTATCAGCATTCGGCTGTATATTGCTATCAGGCGGTATTATTATCAGCATTCGGCTGTATATTGCTATCAGGCGGTATTATTATCAGCATTCGGCTGTATATTGCTATCAGGCGGTATTATTATCAGCATTCGGCTGATATTACTATCAGGCGGTATTATCAGCATTCGGCTGTATATTTAGTATCAGGCAGTATTATTATCAGCATTCGGCTGTATATTGCTATCAGGCGGTATTATTATCAGCATTCGGCTGTATATTGCTATCAGGCAGTATTATCAGCATTCGGCTGTATATTGCTATCGGGCGGTATTATTATCAGCATTCGGCTGATATTACTATCAGGCGGTATTATCAGCATTCGGCTGTATATTGCTATCAGGCGGTATTATTTTTAGCAGTCACTGTCTTCTCTGCTGTGACATCTGCCTGGATCCTGTAATGTAGAAAAAAGCACCAGTGTAATAATGCACACCACGCAATATATAGAAAAATGCAAAAAGAGCCTTTTATTGATACAACACACATGTTTAAAACATAATTAAATTGCAACACAGCAAAGAACCCGCTCCATTAAAGATGATATCCACATGACAAGACATATATGATAGGATACCTTACACATGGCCTATACCACTACTGGTAGAGAGTACCTTTTTTCTTTTTGCCAGACATGCCTCAGCCATATTTATTCCTGTGTACGCGCAGCATTTTGCGCATCCGCTTTGCGGTTCTTTATTTCTAACTCTTGACACGCACTTTTGCGTTCCAACCCACGCAGGCATGGTCTTTTTTCCTGGTCACCCCTGCCGCACATGCGCAGCTGTATGCTGCACGGCCCTTCTTCCAGACACCGCGGCTGTATTCCTGCGCACTGCGCACGCGCCCTGCGGTCTGTCATTTGGCCATCATGGCATGCTGCATCGCGCTCCAGTCTACGCAGGCGCGGCCATGTCTGCTTACTCCAGCCGCGCATTCGCATGCTTTACGTCTTCTTTCCCAGATGCCGCGGCCGCAAATTGATCTGCGCATGCGCGGTTTTACTCACTGCACCACCGTCTATACTGGTGCAAGCTTGTACTCTGCCCCTTCCGACTCAGGTGCAGCTGGTTATTCATCCTGCTATCAGGTTCACCCACAATGGTCTATTTAAACAGAGGCCAACAGGTTCACCACACTGCCCCTGACGAAGCCCTATCTGGAGGGCGATACGCGTGGGCCTTGTTCCTGGGTCCGTCCACGCTGTGCACGGGGACACCTGCCCCTGCCAATATCTACAGATGGGTAATCCATACTCTGTTTGCTCTTAGGGTCTCCGCTTCAGGGGCATTTTTGCAGTCTTGCATGTGTTTCCCGTTCAGGGGCTGATCAGCCCGGGGAAGGTTTGTGCCCTATTCCTTCTTCTGTGGGATATTTATGTGCCGGGTTATAAAGCTCAGATTAGCCGTCCCATGAGCCGGTAGTGGTACAGGCCATGTGTAAGGTATCCTATCATATATGTCCTGTCATGTGGATATCATCTTTATTGGAGCGGGTTCTTTGCTGTCAATAAAAGCCTCTTTTTGCATTTTTCTATATATTGCGTGGTGTGCATTATTAGGCTATGTGCACACGTTCAGGTTTTTTCGCAGTAAAAACGCTATAAAAACGCTTATATTATGCACCCTATCATTTAGAATGCATTCTGCATGTTTTGTGCACATGATTTTTTCCGCGAAAAAAACGCATCGCGGTAAAAAAAAAGCAGCATGTTCATTAATTTTGTGGATTTTCTGCGTTTTTCCCGCTATTCTATGCATTTGGGAAAAAACGCACCAAAAATGCATCAAAAGCGCAAGAAAAGCGCAAAAAAACCGCATGCGGATTTCTGGTAGAAATGTCCGGTTTTTGTCAGGAATTTTCTGCAATAAATCCTGAGGTGTGCACAGCGCCTTACAGTGGTGCTTTTCTCTACATTACAGGAGTTGGTATTCTCCATTGTTGGCACCCCGGTGTGATGTATATTCTCACGGTAGGGCGCCTGGTGCCTCTTCTTTCTGCCTGGATCCTGTGTCTGCCCACAGTGTCCTCCATGCTCCCCCCGGATTATTGCCCCTGTTTGGGGACATGTATTGTGCTTGTGTCGGTGGGATGGGGGAAGGGCGGCCCCTCATAACTATATAATGAGGAGATTGTGGCATCAGCTTGGGAAGTCATGTGCAGCACGTAGACGGCGGCTCCACACAACCAGGGCGGATTTTACCGGGGGTTGTAATTCCTTTGCTTTAGATTATTAGGGGCCTTGGCATCAGCTCAGGGAAGAAACGGAGACACCGAGGTGGCGGGAGGACGTGACCTGATAACCGATAACAATCAGATAGTGTTACCATGGTGAGGCGGCGGTATCCATGGCCGCCCCCACCGGGTCATGGCGGGCGAGTGCTCCCCATGTGTACGGACCTAATAATGTGACATGTAAGATACACGTATATACGGCTCCTCACCAGTCACACCGGCCCGGTATATATACATGTACGAGGTGTACAGACCTAATAATGTGACATGTATGATACACGTATGTACGGCTCCTCACCAGTCACACCGGCCCCGTATATATACATGTACGAGGTGTACAGACCTAATAATGTGACCTGTATGATACACGTATGTACGGCTCCTCACCAGTCACTCCGGCCCGGTATATATACATGTACGAGGTGTACAGACCTAATAATGTGACATGTATGATACACGTATGTACGGCTCCTCACCAGTCACACCGGCCCGGTATATATACATGTACGAGGTGTACAGACCTAATAATGTGACCTGTATGATACACGTATGTACGGCCCCTCACCAGTCACTCCGGCCCGGTATATATACATGTACGAGGTGTACAGACCTAATAATGTGACCTGTATGATACACGTATGTACGGCTCCTCACCAGTCACTCCGGCCCGGTATATATACATGTACGAGGTGTACAGACCTAATAATGTGACATGTATGATACACGTATGTACGGCTCCTCACCAGTCACACCGGCCCCGTATATATACATGTACGAGGTGTACAGACCTAATAATGTGACCTGTATGATACACGTATGTACGGCTCCTCACCAGTCACACCGGCCCGGTATATATACATGTACGAGGTGTACAGACCTAATAATGTGACATGTATGATACACGTATATACGGCTCCTCACCAGTCACACCGGCCCCGTATATATACATGTACGAGGTGTACAGACCTAATAATGTGACATGTATGATACACGTATGTACGGCTCCTCACCAGTCACTCCGGCCGGTATGTATACATGTACGGGGTGTACAGACCTAATAATGTGACATGTATGATACACGTATATACGGCTCCTCACCAGTCACACCGGCCCGGTATATATACATGTACGGGGTGTACAGACCTAATAATGTGACATGTATGATACACGTATGTACGGCTCCTCACCAGTCACACCGGCCCGGTATATATACATGTACGAGGTGTACAGACCTAATAATGTGACATGTATGATACACGTATGTACGGCTCCTCACCAGTCACACCGGCCCCGTATATATACATGTACGGGGTGTACAGACCTAATAATGTGACATGTATGATACACGTATGTACGGCTCCTCACCAGTCACTCCGGCCGGTATGTATACATGTACGGGGTGTACAGACCTAATAATGTGACATGTATGATACACGTATGTACGGCTCCTCACCAGTCACACCGGCCCCGTATATATACATGTACGGGGTGTACAGACCTAATAATGTGACATGTATGATACACGTATGTACGGCTCCTCACCAGTCACACCGGCCCCGTATATATACATGTACGGGGTGTACAGACCTAATAATGTGACATGTATGATACACGTATGTACGGCTCCTCACCAGTCACTCCGGCCCGGTATATATACATGTACGAGGTGTACAGACCTAATAATGTGACCTGTATGATACACGTATGTACGGCTCCTCACCAGTCACTCCGGCCCCGTATATATACATATACGGGGTGTACAGACCTAATAATGTGACCTGTATGATACACGTATGTACGGCTCCTCACCAGTCACTCCGGCCCCGTATATATACATGTACGGGGTGTACAGACCTAATAATGTGACATGTATGATACACGTATGTACGGCTCCTCACCAGTCACACCGGCCCCGTATATATACATGTACGAGGTGTACAGACCTAATAATGTTACCTGTATGATACACGTATGTACGGCTCCTCACCAGTCACACCGGCCCGGTATATATACATGTACGGTGTGTACAGACCTAATAATGTGACATGTATGATACACGTATATACGGCTCCTCACCAGTCACACCGGCCCGGTATATATACATGTACGGGGTGTACAGACCTAATAATGTGACATGTATGATACACGTATGTACGGCTCCTCACCAGTCACTCCGGCCCCGTATATATACATGTACGAGGTGTACAGACCTAATAATGTGACCTGTATGATACACGTATGTACGGCTCCTCACCAGTCACTCCGGCCCGGTATATATGCATGTATGGGGTGTACAGACCTAATAATGTGACATGTATGATACACGTATGTACGGCCCCTCACCAGTCACACCGGCCCCGTATATATACATGTACGAGGTGTACAGACCTAATAATGTGACATGTATGATACACGTATGTACGGCTCCTCACCAGTCACACCGGCCCGGTATATATACATGTACGGGGTGTACAGACCTAATAATGTGACATGTATGATACACGAATGTACGGCTCCTCACCAGTCACTCCGGCCCGGTATATATACATGTACGGGGTGTACAGACCTAATAATGTGACATGTATGATACACGTATGTACGGCCCCTCACCAGTCACACCGGCCCGGTATATATACATGTACGAGGTGTACAGACCTAATAATGTGACCTGTATGATACACGTATGTACGGCTCCTCACCAGTCACACCGGCCCGGTATATATACATGTACGGGGTGTACAGACCTAATAATGTGACCTGTATGATACACGTATGTACGGCTCCTCACCAGTCACTCCGGCCCGGTATATATACATGTACGAGGTGTACAGACCTAATAATGTGACATGTATGATACACGTATGTACGGCTCCTCACCAGTCACTCCGGCCGGTATGTATACATGTACGGGGTGTACAGACCTAATAATGTGACCTGTATGATACACGTATGTACGGCTCCTCACCAGTCACACCGGCCCGGTGTATAAACATGTACGGGGTGTACAGACCTAATAATGTGACATGTATGATACACGTATGTACGGCTTCTCACCAGTCACACCGGCCCGGTATATATACATGTACGAGGTGTACAGACATAATAATGTGACATGTATGATACACGTATATACGGCTCCTCACCAGTCACACCGGCCGGTATATATACATGTACGGGGTGTACAGACCTAATAATGTGACATGTATGATACACGTATGTACGGCTCCTCACCAGTCACTCCGGCCCCGTATATATACATGTACGGGGTGTACAGACCTAATAATGTGACCTGTATGATACACGTATGTACGGCTCCTCACCAGTCACTCCGGCCCCGTATATATACATGTACGGGGTGTACAGACCTAATAATGTGACATGTATGATACACGTATGTACGGCTCCTCACCAGTCACTCCGGCCCCGTATATATACATGTACGAGGTGTACAGACCTAATAATGTGACATGTATGATACACGTATGTACGGCTCCTCACCAGTCACACCGGTCCGGTATATATACATGTACGGGGTGTACAGACCTAATAATGTGACCTGTATGATACACGTATGTACGGCTCCTCACCAGTCACACCGGCCCGGTATATATACATGTACAGGGTGTACAGACCTAATAATGTGACCTGTATGATACACGTATGTACGGCTCCTCACCAGTCACTCCGGCCCGGTATATATACATGTACGGGGTGTACAGACCTAATAATGTGACATGTATGATACACGTATGTACGGCTCCTCACCAGTCACACCGGCCCGGTATATATACATGTACGGGATGTACAGACCTAATAATGTGACATGTATGATACACGTATGTGCGGCTCCTCACCAGTCACGCCGGCCCGGTATATATACATGTACGAGGTGTACAGACCTAATAATGTGACATGTATGATACACGTATGTACGGCTCCTCACCAGTCACTCCGGCCCGGTATATATACATGTACGGGGTGTACAGACCTAATAATGTGACATGTATGATACACGTATGTACGGCTCCTCACCAGTCACACCGGCCCGGTATGTATACATGTACGGGGTGTACAGACCTAATAATGTGACATGTATGATACACGTATGTACGGCTCCTCACCAGTCACTCCGGCCCGGTATATATACATGTACGGGGTGTACAGACCTAATAATGTGACATGTATGATACACGTATGTACGGCTCCTCACCAGTCACACCGGCCCGGTATATATACATGTACGGGGTGTACAGACCTAATAATGTGACATGTATGATACACGTATGTGCAGCTCCTCACCAGTCACTCCGGCCCGGTATATATACATGTACGGGGTGTACAGACCTAATAATGTGACATGTATGATACACGTATGTACGGCTCCTCACCAGTCACACCGGCCCGGTATATATACATGTACGGGGTGTACAGACCTAATAATGTGACATATATGATACACGTATGTGCAGCTCCTCACCAGTCACTCCGGCCCGGTATATATACATGTACGGGGTGTACAGACCTAATAATGTGACATGTATGATACACGTATGTACGGCCCCTCACCAGTCACTCCGGCCCGGTATATATACATGTACGAGGTGTACAGACATAATAATGTGACATGTATGATACACGTATGTACGGCTCCTCACCAGTCACACCGGCCCGGTATATATACATGTACGGGGTGTACACACCTAATAATGTGACATGTATGATATACGTATGTGCGGCCCCTCACCAGTCACAGCGGCCCGGTATATATACATGTACGGGGTGTACAGACCTAATAATGTGACCACAATCTACTCACATTATCTTCCCTCTCCACTCCTTGTCTACAATCCCCACCCCACAAACTTGCACACCCTCGCAGAAATCTTAAACACCTTGATCTACACTCACTCTCTGAATCCCTCCTCCCTCTCACAGATATAAGTTCCTTACACAATGCGGATGATGCTGCCGCTCTATATAACACCACAATAGCTGCAGCTTCGGAATCTCTTGCCCCTCACACACATACCAATGCTCGCAAAATCAACAGACAGCCCTGGCACACCATCCTGACCAAAGAACTGAGGCGAGCTTCCAGGGCTGCTGAGCGCAGATGGAAAAGATCCCACTCCAACGAGCACTTCATCCCATTCAAACAGTCCCTCACTACTTTCAAGACCACACTCGCCACAGCTAAACAAACCTACTTCTCATCTCTCATATCCTCCCTGTCTCACAACCCTAAACAGTTATTCAACACCTTCAATTCTCTCCTCCGTCCCCCAGCACCTCCTCCCTCCCCACTCATCTCAGCTGAAGACTTTGCCTCATTTTTCAAGCAGAAGATTGATAGCCTCAGAGACAGTTTTAGTCGACAACCCCAGAGCCGTTCCTCCCGACTTCCCAGCCCTCCACCTCCAAAACCAACTTCTCCACCATTACAGAAGAACAACTCTCCACTCTACTCTCAAGATCGCATCTCACCACCTGTGCACTTGACCCGCTCCCATCCCACTTCATGCCAAACCTCACCATAGTCTTCATCCCAACCCTAACCCATCTCTTCAACCTATCACTAACAACTGGTGTTTTCCCCTCAAGCTTTAAACATGCCTCCATCACACCTATCCTCAAAAAGCCCTCTCTTGACCCATCCTCTGTATCTAGCTATCGCCCTAGATCACTTCTCCCCTATGCCTCAAAACTACTGAAACAACACGTCCATCTTGATAAGTCCTCCCATCTATCTTCCTGCTCCCTTTTCGATCGCTTACAATCAGGCTTCCGGTCACACCACTCCACGGAAACTACCCTAACTAAGGTCACCAATGACCTCTTAACCGCCAAGAGCAAGCGACACTACTCTGTCCTCCTCCTCCTGCTGAACCGGTCCTCTGCCTTTGACAGAGTGGACCATTCCCTATTATTACAGACCCTCTCATCCCTTGACATCACAGACTTGGCCCTATCCTGGATCTCGTCATACCTAACTGACCGAACATTCAGCGTCTCCCACTCACACACCACCTCCTCACCTCGCCCCCTATCTGTCGGAGTCCCACAAGGTTCAGTCCTTGGGCCCCTGCTCTTCTCCATTTACATCTTTGGCCTGGGACAGCTCATAGAATCTCACAGTTTTCAGTATCATCTCTATGCTGATGACACACAGATCTACATCTCTGGACCAGATATCACCTCCCTACTAACCAGAATCCCTCAATGTCTGTCCACTATTTCATCCTTCTCAGCTAGATTTCTAAAACATAACATGGACAAAACAGAATTCATTGTCTTTCTCCCATCTCACGCGACCCCGCCCCCCCAACGAACCTATCCATTACTGTAAACGGCTGCCCACTCTCGCCAGTCCCACAAGCTCGCTGTCTCGGGGTATTCCTTGACACTGATCTCTCCTTCAAACCACATATCCAAGCCCTTTCCACTTCCTGCCGACTTCAACTCAAAAATATTTCACGGATCCGTTCATTCCTAAACCAAGAATCGGCAAAAACCCTAGTCCATGCCCTCATCATCTCCCGCCTCGACTACTGTAACCTCCTGCTCTGTGGACTCCCCTTTAACACTCTCGCACCCCTCCAATCTATTGTACACTCTGCTGTCCGACTAATCCACCTGTCCCCCCGCTATTCCCTAGCCTCACCCCTCTGTCAATCCCTTCACTAGCTCCCCATTACCCAGAGACTCCAGTACAAAACCCTAACCATGACGTACAAAGCCATCCACAACCTGTCTCCTCCATACATCTGTGACCTCGTCTCCCGGTACTTTCCTGCACGCAACCTCCGATCCTCACAAGATCTCCTTATCTACTCCCCTCTTATCTCCTCTTCCCACAATCGCATACAAGATTTCTCTCGCGCATCCCCCTACTCTGGAACCCTCTACCACAACACATCAGACTCTCGCCTACCATCGAAACCTTCAAAAAGAACCTGAAGACCCACCTCTTCCGACAAGCCTACAACCTGCAGTAACCACCAATCGACCAAACCACTGCACGACCAGCTCTATCCTCACCTACTGTATCCTCACCCATCCCTTGTAAATTGTGAGCCCTCGCGGGCAGGGTCCTCTCTCCTCCTGCATCCTCACCCATCCCTTGTAGATTGTGAGCCCTCGCGGGCAGGGTCCTCTCTCCTCCTGCATCCTCACCCATCCCTTGTAGATTGTGAGCCCTCACGGGCAGGGTCCTCTCTCCTCCTGTATCCTCACCCATCCCTTGTAGATTGTGAGCCCTCACGGGCAGGGTCCTCTCTCCTCCTGTATCCTCACCCATCCCTTGTAGATTGTGAGCCCTCACGGGCAGGGTCCTCTCTCCTCCTGTATCCTCACCCATCCCTTGTAGATTGTGAGCCCTCACGGGCAGGGTCCTCTCTCCTCCTGTATCCTCACCCATCCCTTGTAGATTGTGAGCCCTCGCGGGCAGGGTCCTCTCTCCTCCTGCATCCTCACCCATCCCTTGTAGATTGTGAGCCCTCGCGGGCAGGGTCCTCTCTCCTCCTGTATCCTCACCCATCCGTTGTAGATTGTGAGCCCTCGCGGGCAGAGTCCTCTCTCCTCCTGTACCAGTTGTGACTTGTATTGTTCAAGATTATTGTACTTGTTTTTATTATGTATACCCCTCCTCACATGTAAAGCGCCATGGAATAAATGGCACTATAACCATAAATAATAATAATGTATGATACACGTATGTACTGCTCCTCACCAGTCACGGAGTTTTGATGTTTTGAATAGAATAATATTTTTTTCCAGAGATTACAAAGCACCAAAAACAAACTCGTAAACATAAATCCCGGCCGTATCCTGGCGCTAACTGCACAGAACAGACGGCTGAGCTAGCCCCGGCCCGGTCACACTGCAGGTATTGTCCATGGCCACCAGTGGTACCAGCGGTTCTGTGCACACGTTCGGTGCAGACTGTTCTCAGAGAGGGATTCTGTTCTGTCTCTCTCTGGCTCCAGTACACGTCCAATCTGCTCAGCCTCCTCCCGCTGACTAAGGTGACCAGCTGGCAGGTTATATGTAGAGCTAACCAGGCGAACTAATCAGAACCTGCAGAGCTAGAACTTAAGCCAAAACTATCCGGCATTGCTACAATCTATGCAATTCTTGTTAGTGAGGTGCGGGTGTAATTCTGGGTGGTGGGGTGCTTGTGTAATTGTGGGTGGTGGGGTGCAGGTTTAATTCTGGGTGGTGGGGTGCGGGTGTAATTTTGGGTGGGTGTATTCTGGGTGGTGGGGTGCTGGTGTAATTCTGGGTGGTAGGGTGCGGATGTAATTCTGGGTGGTGGGGTGCTGGTGTAATTCTGGGTGGTGGGGTGTGGGTGTAATTCTGGGTGGGTGTATTGTGGGTGGTGGGGTGCTGGTGTAATTCTGGGTGGTGGGGTGCTGGTGTAATTCTGGGTGGTGGGGTGCTGGTGTAATTCTGGGTGGTGGGGTGTGGGTGTAATTCTGGGTGGGTGTATTGTGGGTGGTGGGGTGCTGGTGTAATTCTGATGGTGGGATGCTGGTGTAATTCTGGGTGGTGGGGTGCGGGTGTAATTCTGGATGGCTGGGTGCGGGTGTAATTCTGGGTGGTGGGGTGTTGGTGTATTGTGGGTGGTGGCGTGCAGGTGTAATTCTGGGTGGTGGGGTGCGGGTGTAATTCTGGGTGGTGGGGTGCGGGTGTAATTCTGGGTGTTGGTGTATTCTGGGTGGTGGCGTGCAGGTGTAATTCTGGGTGGTGGGGTGCGGGTGTAATTCTGGGTGGTGGGGTGCGGGTGTAATTCTGGGTGTTGGTGTATTCTGGGTGGTGGGGTGTTGGTGTAATTCTGGGTGGTGGGGTGTTGGTGTAATTCTGGGTGGTGGGGTGCGGGTGTAATTCTGGATGGTGGGGTGTTGGTGTAATTCTGGATGGTGGGGTGCGGGAGTAATTCTGGATGGCTGGGTGTAATTCTGGGTGGTAGGGTGTTGGTGTAATGCTGGGTGCGGGTGTAATTCTGGGTGGTGGGGTGTTGGTGTAATTCTGGGTGGTGGGATGCTGGTGTAATTCTGGGTGGTGGGGTGCAGGTGTAATTCTGGGTGGTGGGGTGTTGGTGTAATTCTGGGTAGTGCGGGTGTAATTCTGGGTGGTGGGGTGTTGGTGTAATTCTGGGTGGTGGGATGCTGGTGTAATTCTGGGTGGTGGGGTGCAGGTGTAATTCTGGGTGGTGGGGTGTTGGTGTAATTCTGGGTAGTGCGGGTGTCATTCTGAATGGTGGGGTGTTGGTGTAATTCTGGGTGGTAGGGTGCGGGTTTAATTCTGGGTAGTGGGGTGTGGGTGTAATTCTGGGTGGTGGGGTGCAGGTGTAATTCTGGGTGGTGGGGTGTTGGTGTAATTCTGGGTAGTGCGGGTGTCATTCTGAATGGTGGGGTGTTGGTGTAATTCTGGGTGGTAGGGTGCGGGTTTAATTCTGGGTAGTGGGGTGTGGGTGTAATTCTGGGTGGTGGGGTGTTGGTGTAATTCTGGGTGATGGGGTGTTGGTGTAATTCTGGGTGGTGGGGTGTTGGTGTAATTCTGGGTGATGGGGTGTTGGTGTAATTCTGGGTGATGGGGTGTTGGTGTAATTCTGGGTGGTGGGGTGTTGGTGTAATTCTGGGTGGTGGGGTGTTGGTGTAATTCTGGGTGATGGGGTGTTGGTGTAATTCTGGGTGGTGGGGTGTTGGTGTAATTCTGGGTGATGGGGTGTTGGTGTAATTCTGGGTAGTGGGGTGCGGGTGTAATTCTGGGTGGTGGGGTGTTGGTGTAATTCTGGGTGATGGGGTGTTGGTGTAATTCTGGGTAGTGCGGGTGTAATTCTGGATGGTGGGGTGTTGGTGTAATTCTGGGTGATGGGGTGTTGGTGTAATTCTGGGTGATGGGGTGTTGGTGTAATTCTGGATGGTGGGGTGTTGGTGTAATTCTGGGTGATGGGGTGTTGGTGTAATTCTGGGTAGTGGGGTGCGGGTGTAATTCTGGGTGGTGGGGTGTTGGTGTAATTCTGGGTGATGGGGTGTTGGTGTAATTCTGGGTGTGGGTGTAATTCTGGATGGTTGGGTGTTGGTGTAATTCTGGATGGTTGGGTGTTGGTGTAATTCTGGATGGTGGGGTGTGGGAGTAATTCTGGGTGGTAGGGTGTTGGTGTAATTCTGGGTAGTGCGGGTGTAATTCTGGATGGTGGGGTGTTGGTGTAATTCTGGATGGTGGGGTGTTGGTGTAATTCTGGGTGGTGGGGTGTTGGTGTAATTCTGGATGGTGGGGTGTTGGTGTAATTCTGGGTGGTGGGGTGTGGGTGTAATTCTGGGTGGTAGGGTGTTGGTGTAATTCTGGGTAGTGCGGGTGTAATTCTGGATGGTGGGGTGTTGGTGTAATTCTGGATGGTGGGGTGTTGGTGTAATTCTGGGTGGTGGGGTGTTGGTGTAATTCTGGATGGTGGGGTGTTGGTGAAATTCTGGATGGTTGGGTGTGGGTGTAATTCTGGATGGTTGGGTGTGGGTGTAATTCTGGGTCGTTGGGTGTTGGTGTAATTCTGGGTGTGGGTGTAATTCTGGATGGTTGGGTGTTGGTGTAATTCTGGATGGCTGGGTGTTGGTGTATTTCTGGATGGTTGGGTGTTGGTGAAATTCTGGATGGTTGGGTGTTGGTGTAATTCTGGGTGTGGGTGTAATTCTGGATGGTTGGGTGTTGGTGTAATTCTGGGTGGTGGGGTGTTGGTGTAATTCTGGGTGGTAGGGTGTTGGTGTAATTCTGGGTAGTGCGGGTGTAATTCTGGATGGTGGGGTGTTGGTGTAATTCTGGGTGTGGGTGTAATTCTGGATGGCTGGCTGTTGGTGTAATTCTGGATGGTAGGGTGTTGGTGTAATTCTGGGTGATGGGGTGTTGGTGTAATTCTGGGTAGTGCGGGTGTAATTCTGGATGGTGGGGTGTTGGTGTAGCGTGGGGTGTGGTTTGCCAGTGGTGCACGGTTGCCCAGGACTTCGAGGTTTGCTCCAGGTAGGGTCCAGTAGCGTGACTGGGAGGGATCTGGAGCTCATTACTTGTCTCGGGAGCTTCAGTCGCTGTGATTTATTCTAATCTGATAATCGCTTCAAAGCTGCAGCCTGAAATTATTCCATAAAGGCCAAAATCTAACTCCTGAGCGGAATCACAAGGAGCAAAGTGTTAACCCTCTCTGCGCTGTGCATCCAGCGGGGCCTCTGGTGGGATAATGACAGGCAGTGTTGGACTGGGGTGACAAGGGCCCACCAGTAACATTGACTTTGGGGGCCCACTTTTCACCTGCACACAAATATTACACTACCCTGATTCACAAATTTACCTGTATCTCTATGAAAATAAACCGGGTAGTTTGGTTAATGAATGAGATGCTGCATTTTTATGGAGAGAGTGAATCGATTGAATTATGCCAAAAAATGCCCATATAGTGGGGTTGGGGGCCCACCGGGGGAATCCCCTGTGACCTGGGGGCCAGTCCGAGCCTGATGACAGGAACTGATACTCCCATATTCCCTGCTAACATAATTATTTTATGGTGGGAGCTGCGTAAATTATACGAGGCTTTACTCCTGAAATGGACGAAGGCACAAACATTCAGAGACCATAAGTAGCTGGAGGTGGAAATGGAGGCCACTGTCTGATGGGAGTGGTAGTACATCACAGCTATCACCCACACTGGACAACCGCTGATACAGATAGGAGGCATTCTCAGTGAGGTCACCGCTGATGGATAGGAGGCATTCTCAGTGAGGTCACCGCTGATCTCTGGTGATGGATAGGAGGCATTCTCAGTGATGTCACCGCTGATGGATAGGAGGCATTCTCAGTGATGTCACCGCTGATCTCTGGTGATGGATAGGAGGCATTCTCAGTGATGTCACCTCTGATCTCTGGTGATGGATAGGAGGCATTCTCAGTGATGTCACCGCTGATCTCTAGTGATGGATAGGAGGCATTCTCAGTGATGTCACCGCTGATCTCTGGTGATGGATAGGAGGCATTCTCAGTGATGTCACCGCTGATCTCTGGTGATGGATAGGAGGCATTCTCAGTGATGTCACCGCTGATCTCTGGTGATGGATAGGAGGCATTCTCAGTGATGTCACCGCTGATCTCTGGTGATGGATAGGTGGTATTCTCAGTGATGTCACCTCTGATCTCTGGTGATGGATAGGAGGCATTCTCAGTGATGTCACCGCTGATCTCTGGTGATGGATAGGAGACATTCTCAGTGATGTCACCGCTGATCTCTGGTGATGGATAGGAGGCATTCTCAGTGATGTCACCGCTGATCTCTGGTGATGGATAGGAGGCATTCTCAGTGATGTCACCTCTGATCTCTGGTGATGGATAGGAGGCATTCTCGGTGATGTCACCGCTGATCTCTGGTGATGGATAGGAGGCATTCTCAGTGATGTCACCTCTGATCTCTGGTGATGGATAGGAGACATTCTCAGTGATGTCACCGCTGATCTCTGGTGATGGATAGGAGGCATTCTCAGTGATGTCACCTCTGACGCTGATCTCTGGTAATGGATAGGAGGCATTCTCAGTGATGTCACCTCTGATCTCTGGTGATGGATAGGAGACATTCTCAGTGAGGTCACCGCTGATCTCTGGTGATGGATAGGAGGCATTCTCAGTGATGTCACCGCTGATCTCTGGTGATGGATAGGAGGCATTCTCAGTGATGTCACCGCTGATCTCTGGTGATGGATAGGAGGCATTCTCGGTGATGTCACCGCTGATCTCTGGTGATGGATAGGAGGCATTCTCAGTGATGTCACCTCTGATCTCTGGTGATGGATAGGAGACATTCTCAGTGATGTCACCGCTGATCTCTGGTGATGGATAGGAGACATTCTCAATGATGTCACCGCTGATCTCTGGTGATGGATAGGAGGCATTCTCAGTGATGTCACCGCTGATCTCTGGTGATGGATAGGAGACATTCTCAGTGATGTCACCGCTGATCTCTGGTGATGGATAGGAGGCATTCTCAGTGATGTCACCTCTGATCTCTGGTGATGGATAGGAGGCATTCTCAGTGATGTCACCGCTGATCTCTGGTGATGGATAGGAGACATTCTCAGTGATGTCACCTCTGATCTCTGGTGATGGATAGGAGACATTCTCAGTGATGTCACCGCTGATCTCTGGTGATGGATAGGAGACATTCTCAGTGATGTCACCGCTGATCTCTGGTGATGGATAGGAGGCATTCTCAGTGATGTCACCTCTGATCTCTGGTGATGGATAGGAGGCATTCTCAGTGATGTCACCGCTGATCTCTGGTGATGGATAGGAGACATTGTCAGTGATGTCACCTCTGATCTCTGGTGATGGATAGGAGACATTCTCAGTGATGTCACCGCTGATCTCTGGTGATGGATAGGAGACATTCTCAATGATGTCACCGCTGATCTCTGGTGATGGATAGGAGACATTCTCAGTGATGTCACCGCTGATCTCTGGTGATGGATAGGAGGCATTCTCAGTGATGTCACCTCTGATCTCTGGTGATGGATAGGAGGCATTCTCAGTGATGTCACCTCTGATCTCTGGTGATGGATAGGAGGCATTCTCAGTGATGTCACCGCTGATCTCTGGTGATGGATAGGAGACATTCTCAGTGATGTCACCGCTGATCTCCGGTGATGGATAGGAGACATTCTCAGTGATGTCACCTCTGATCTCTGGTGATGAATAGGAGGCATTCTCAGTGATGTCACCGCTGATCTCTGGTGATGGATAGGAGACATTCTCAATGATGTCACCGCTGATCTCTGGTGATGGATAGGAGACATTCTCAGTGATGTCACCGCTGATCTCTAGTGATGGATAGGAGACATTCTCAGTGATGTCACCTCTGATCTCTGGTGATGGATAGGAGGCATTCTCAGTGATGTCACCTCTGATCTCTGGTGATGGATAGGAGACATTCTCAGTGATGTCACCGCTGATCTCTGGTGATGGATAGGAGGCATTCTCAGTGATGTCACCGCTGATCTCTGGTGATGGATAGGAGGCATTCTCAGTGATGTCACCTCTGATCTCTGGTGATGGATAGGAGGCATTCTCAGTGATGTCACCTCTGATCTCTGGTGATGGATAGGAGACATTCTCAGTGATGTCACCGCTGATCTCTGGTGATGGATAGGAGACATTCTCAGTGATGTCACCTCTGATCTCTGGTGATGAATAGGAGACATTCTCAGTGATGTCACCGCTGATCTCTGGTGATGGATAGGAGGCATTCTCAGTGATGTCACCGCTGATCTCTAGTGATGGATAGGAGGCATTCTCAGTGATGTCACCTCTGATCTCTGGTGATGGATAGGAGGCATTCTCAGTGATGTCACCTCTGATCTCTGGTGATGGATAGGAGACATTCTCAGTGATGTCACCGCTGATCTCTGGTGATGGATAGGAGACATTCTCAGTGATGTCACCTCTGATCTCTGGTGATGAATAGGAGACATTCTCAGTGATGTCACCGCTGATCTCTGGTGATGGATAGGAGGCATTCTCAGTGATGTCACCGCTGATCTCTGGTGATGGATAGGAGGCATTCTCAATGATGTCACAGCTGATCTCTGGTGATGGATAGGAGACATTCTCAGTGAGGTCACCGCTGATCTCTGGTGATGAATAGGAGACATTCTCAGTGATGTCACCTATGATCTCTAGTGATGGATAGGAGGCATTCTCAGTGATGTCACCTCTGATCTCTGGTGATGGATAGGAGACATTCTCAGTGATGTCACCGCTGATCTCTGGTGATGGATAGGAGGCATTCTCAGTGATGTCACCTCTGATCTCTGGTGATGGATAGGAGGCATTCTCAGTGATGTCACCGCTGATCTCTGGTGATGGATAGGAGGCATTCTCAGTGATGTCACCTCTGATCTCTGGTGATGGATAGGAGACATTCTCAGTGATGTCACCGCTGATCTCTAGTGATGGATAGGAGGCATTCTCAGTGATGTCACCGCTGATCTCTGGTGATGAATAGGAGACATTCTCAGTGATGTCACCTCTGATCTCTGGTGATGGATAGGAGGCATTCTCAGTGATGTCACCGCTGATCTCTGGTGATGAATAGGAGGCATTCTCAGTGATGTCACCTCTGATCTCTGGTGATGGATAGGAGACATTCTCAGTGAGGTCACCGCTGATCTCTGGTGATGAATAGGAGACATTCTCAGTGATGTCACCTATGATCTCTAGTGATGGATAGGAGGCATTCTCAGTGATGTCACCTCTGATCTCTGGTGATGGATAGGAGACATTCTCAGTGATGTCACCGCTGATCTCTGGTGATGGATAGGAGGCATTCTCAGTGATGTAACCTCTGATCTCTGGTGATGGATAGGAGGCATTCTCAGTGATGTCACCGC
The DNA here is from genome assembly GCF_032444005.1 of Ranitomeya imitator. Lineage (NCBI taxonomy): Eukaryota > Metazoa > Chordata > Amphibia > Anura > Dendrobatidae > Ranitomeya > Ranitomeya imitator. The sequence continues at coordinate 1,531,176 of NC_091291.1, forward strand.
TGATCTCTGGTGATGGATAGGAGGCATTCTCAGTGATGTCACCTCTGGTGATGGATAGGAGACATTCTCAGTGATGTCACCTCTGACCTCTGGTGATGGATAGGAGGCATTCTCAGTGATGTCACCGCTGATCTCTGGTGATGGATAGGAGGCATTCTCAGTGATGTCACCGCTGATCTCTGGTGATGGATAGGTGGTATTCTCAGTGATGTCACCGCTGATCTCTGGTGATGGATAGGAGGCATTCTCAGTGATGTCACCGCTGATCTCTGGTGATGGATAGGAGACATTCTCAGTGATGTCACCGCTGATCTCTAGTGATGGATAGGAGGCATTCTCAGTGATGTCACCTCTGATCTCTGGTGATGGATAGGAGACATTCTCAGTGATGTCACCGCTGATCTCTGGTGATGGATAGGAGACATTCTCAGTGATGTCACCGCTGATCTCTGGTGATGGATAGGAGACATTCTCAGTGATGTCACCGCTGATCTCTGGTGATGGATAGGAGACATTCTCAGTGATGTCACCTCTGATCTCTAGTGATGGATAGGAGGCATTCTCAGTGATGTCACCGCTGATCTCTGGTGATGGATAGGAGACATTCTCAGTGATGTCACCTCTGATCTCTAGTGATGGATAGGAGGCATTCTCAGTGATGTCACCTCTGATCTCTGGTGATGGATAGGAGACATTCTCAGTGATGTCACCGCTGATCTCTGGTGATGGATAGGAGACATTCTCAGTGATGTCACCGCTGATCTCTGGTGATGGATAGGAGACATTCTCAGTGATGTCACCGCTGATCTCTAGTGATGGATAGGAGGCATTCTCAGTGATGTCACCTCTGATCTCTGGTGATGGATAGGAGACATTCTCAGTGATGTCACCGCTGATCTCTGGTGATGGATAGGAGACATTCTCAGTGATGTCACCGCTGATCTCTGGTGATGGATAGGAGACATTCTCAGTGATGTCACCGCTGATCTCTAGTGATGGATAGGAGACATTCTCAGTGATGTCACCTCTGATCTCTGGTGTTAGATAGGAGGCATTCTCAGTGATGTCACCGCTGATCTCTGGTGATGGATAGGAGACATTCTCAGTGATGTCACCGCTGATCTCTGGTGATGGATAGGAGACATTCTCAGTGATGTCACCTCTGATCTCTGGTGATGGATAGGAGGCATTCTCAGTGATGTCACCGCTGATCTCTGGTGATGGATAGGAGGCATTCTCAGTGATGTCACCGCTGATCTCTGGTGATGGATAGGAGACATTCTCAGTGATGTCACCTCTGGTGATGGATAGGAGGCATTCTCAGTGATGTCACCTCTGATCTCTGGTGATGGATAGGAGACATTCTCAGTGATGTCACCTCTGATCTCTGGTGATGGATAGGAGGCATTCTCAGTGATGTCACCGCTGATCTCTGGTGATGGATAGGAGACATTCTCAGTGATGTCACCTCTGATCTCTGGTGATGGATAGGACACATTCTCAGTGATGTCACCGCTGATCTCTGGTGATGGATAGGAGGCATTCTCAGTGATGTCACCTCTGATCTCTGGTGATGGATAGGAGACATTCTCAGTGATGTCACCGCTGATCTCTGGTGATGGATAGGAGGCATTCTCAGTGATGTCACCGCTGATCTCTGGTGATGGATAGGAGGCATTCTCGGTGATGTCACCGCTGATCTCTGGTGATGGATAGGAGGCATTCTCAGTGATGTCACCGCTGATCTCTGGTGATGGATAGGTGGTATTCTCAGTGATGTCACCGCTGATCTCTGGTGATGGATAGGAGACATTCTCAGTGATGTCACCTCTGATGTCTGGTGATGGATAGGAGGCATTCTCAGTGATGTCACCGCTGATCTCTGGTGATGGATAGGAGACATTCTCAGTGATGTCACCTCTGATCTCTGGTGATGGATAGGAGACATTCTCAGTGATGTCACCGCTGATCTCTGGTGATGGATAGGAGACATTCTCAGTGATGTCACCGCTGATCTCTAGTGATGGATAGGAGACATTCTCAGTGATGTCACCGCTGATCTCTAGTGATGGATAGGAGACATTCTCAGTGATGTCACCTCTGATCTCTAGTGATGGATAGGAGGCATTCTCGGTGATGTCACCGCTGATCTCTGGTGATGGATAGGAGGCATTCTCAGTGATGTCACCGCTGATCTCTGGTGATGGATAGGTGGTATTCTCAGTGATGTCACCGCTGATCTCTGGTGATGGATAGGAGGCATTCTCAGTGATGTCACCGCTGATCTCTGGTGATGGATAGGTGGTATTCTCAGTGATGTCACCGCTGATCTCTGGTGATGGATAGGAGGCATTCTCAGTGATGTCACCGCTGATCTCTGGTGATGGATAGGAGGCATTCTCAGTGATGTCACCTCTGATCTCTGGTGATGGATAGGAGACATTCTCAGTGATGTCACCTCTGATGTCTGGTGATGGATAGGAGGCATTCTCAGTGATGTCACCTCTGATCTCTGGTGATGGATAGGAGACATTCTCAGTGATGTCACCGCTGATCTCTGGTGATGGATAGGAGACATTCTCAGTGATGTCACCTCTGATCTCTGGTGATGGATAGGAGGCATTCTCAGTGATGTCACCTCTGATCTCTGGTGATGGATAGGAGGCATTCTCAGTGATGTCACCTCTGATCTCTGGTGTTAGATAGGAGGCATTCTCAGTGATGTCACCGCTGATCTCTGGTGATGGATAGGAGACATTCTCAGTGATGTCACCGCTGATCTCTGGTGATGGATAGGAGACATTCTCAGCGATGTCACCTCTGATCTCTGGTGATGGATAGGAGGCATTCTCAGTGATGTCACCTCTGATCTCTGGTGATGGATAGGAGGCATTCTCAGTGATGTCACCGCTGATCTCTGGTGATGGATAGGAGGCATTCTCAGTGATGTCACCTCTGATCTCTGGTGATGAATAGGAGGCATTCTCAGTGATGTCACCGCTGATCTCTGGTGATGGATAGGAGACATTCTCAGTGATGTCACCGCTGATCTCTGGTGATGGATAGGAGACATTCTCAGTGATGTCACCGCTGATCACTGGTGATGGATAGGAGGCATTCTCAGTGATGTCACCGCTGATCTCTGGTGATGGATAGGAGGCATTCTCAGTGATGTCACCGCTGATCTCTGGTGATGGATAGGAGACATTCTCAGTGATGTCACCTCTGATCTCTGCTGATGGATAGGAGGCATTCTCAGTGATGTCACCGCTGATCTCTGGTGATGGATAGGAGACATTCTCAGTGATGTCACCTCTGATCTCTGGTGATGGATAGGAGGCATTCTCAGTGATGTCACCTCTGATCTCTGGTGATGAATAGGAGGCATTCTCAGTGATGTCACCTCTGATCTCTGGTGATGGATAGGAGGCATTCTCAGTGATGTCACCTCTGATCTCTGGTGATGGATAGGAGGCATTCTCAGTGATGTCACCTCTGATCTCTGGTGATGGATAGGAGGCATTCTCAGTGATGTCACCGCTGATCTCTGGTGATGGATAGGAGGCATTCTCAGTGATGTCACCGCTGATCTCTGGTGATGGATAGGAGACATTCTCAGTGATGTCACCTCTGATCTCTGCTGATGGATAGGAGGCATTCTCAGTGATGTCACTGCTGATCTCTGGTGATGGATAGGAGACATTCTCAGTGATGTCACCGCTGATCTCTGGTGATGGATAGGAGGCATTCTCAGTGATGTCACCTCTGGTGATGGATAGGAGACATTCTCAGTGATGTCACCTCTGACCTCTGGTGATGGATAGGAGGCATTCTCAGTGATGTCACCGCTGATCTCTGGTGATGGATAGGAGGCATTCTCAGTGATGTCACCGCTGATCTCTGGTGATGGATAGGTGGTATTCTCAGTGATGTCACCGCTGATCTCTGGTGATGGATAGGAGACATTCTCAGTGATGTCACCTCTGATCTCTGGTGATGGATAGGAGACATTCTCAGTGATGTCACCGCTGATCTCTGGTGATGGATAGGAGACATTCTCAGTGATGTCACCTCTGATCTCTAGTGATGGATAGGAGGCATTCTCAGTGATGTCACCGCTGATCTCTAGTGATGGATAGGAGGCATTCTCAGTGATGTCACCTCTGATCTCTGGTGATGGATAGGAGACATTCTCAGTGATGTCACCGCTGATCTCTGGTGATGGATAGGAGACATTCTCAGTGATGTCACCTCTGATCTCTAGTGATGGATAGGAGGCATTCTCAGTGATGTCACCGCTGATCTCTGGTGATGGATAGGAGACATTCTTAGTGATGTCACCGCTGATCTCTGGTGATGGATAGGAGGCATTCTCAGTGATGTCACCTCTGATCTCTAGTGATGGATAGGAGACATTCTCAGTGATGTCACCGCTGATCTCTGGTGATGGATAGGAGGCATTCTCAGTGATGTCACCGCTGATCTCTGGTGATGGATAGGAGGCATTCTCAGTGATGTCACCGCTGATCTCTGGTGATGGATAGGTGGTATTCTCAGTGATGTCACCGCTGATCTCTGGTGATGGATAGGAGACATTCTCAGTGATGTCACCTCTGATCTCTGGTGATGGATAGGAGACATTCTCAGTGATGTCACCGCTGATCTCTGGTGATGGATAGGAGACATTCTCAGTGATGTCACCTCTGATCTCTAGTGATGGATAGGAGGCATTCTCAGTGATGTCACCGCTGATCTCTAGTGATGGATAGGAGGCATTCTCAGTGATGTCACCGCTGATCTCTGGTGATGGATAGGAGACATTCTTAGTGATGTCACCGCTGATCTCTGGTGATGGATAGGAGGCATTCTCAGTGATGTCACCTCTGATCTCTGGTGATGGATAGGAGGCATTCTCAGTGATGTCACCTCTGATCTCTGGTGATGGATAGGAGGCATTCTCAGTGATGTCACCTCTGATCTCTGGTGATGGATAGGAGACATTCTCAGTGATGTCACCTCTGATCTCTGGTGATGGATAGGAGGCATTCTCAGTGATGTCACCTCTGATCTCTGGTGATGGATAGGAGGCATTCTCAGTGATGTCTGTTTTGACCTGGTGGTTAGGAGCACCCGGAATGACCTGATAATTAAACCTCATACAGGACAAGCTCTGGGATCTGGGAGCTCTGCTGACCGCAATCCCTAATCCTATCACACACACTAGAAATAGCCGTGGAGCGCTCCTGACACTCCCTAGGCGCCTCGTTACAGCCTAAGAGCTAGCTAGCCCTAGAGATAGAAAATAAAGCCTACCTTGCCTCAGAGAAATTCCCCAAAGGAAAAGGCAGCCCCCCACATATATTGACTGTGAGTAAAGATGAAAGTCACAAACGCAGAAATGAAACAGGTTTCAGCAAAGGGAGGCCAGACTTACTAAATAGACAGAGGATAGGAAAGGAAGCTTTGCGATCAGCACAAAAAACTACAAAAGACCACGCAGAGTGTGCAAAAAGACCTCCGCACCGACTAACGGTGCGGAGATGCCACTCTGCATCCCAGAGCTTCCAGCTAGCAAGACAAAATCATGATATCCAGCTGGACAAGGAAACAATGAACGAATTAGATACTATCAGGAACTTAGCTTCTGCTGGAGTAGACAGGTCACCAGAAAGATCCAAGAGCGAACTGAACCAATGCAGAAACATTGACAGCTGGCATGGAGTAACGATCTAAGGGGAGTTAAATAGAGCAGCCAACCAAAGGATAAACCACGTCACCTGTGTAAGGAACCTCAGAAGCCGCAGCTCCACTAACAGCCACCAGAGGGAGCCCATGGACAGAACTCACCGAAGTACCATTCACGACCACAGGAGGGAGCTCGACAACAGAATTCACAACAGATGTCACCGCTGATCTCTGGTGATGGATAGGAGGCATTCTCAGTGATGTCACCGCTGATCTCTGGTGATGGATAGGAGACATTCTCAGTGATGTCACCTCTGATCTCTGGTGATGGATAGGAGGCATTCTCAGTGAGGTCACCGCTGATCTCTGGTGATGGATAGGAGGCATTCTCAGTGATGTCACCGCTGATCTCTAGTGATGGATAGGAGACATTCTCAGTGATGTCACCTCTGATCTCTGGTGATGGATAGAAGGCATTCTCAGTGATGTCACCTCTGATCTCTGGTGATGGATAGGAGGCATTCTCAGTGATATCACCTCTGATCTCTGGTGATGGATAGGAGGCATTCTCAGTGATGTCACCTCTGATCTCTGGTGATGGATAGGAGGCATTCTCAGTGATGTCACCTCTGATCTCTGGTGATGGATAGGAGGCATTCTCAGTGATGTCACCACTGATCTCTGGTGATGGATAGGAGACATTCTCAGTGATGTCACCTCTGATCTCTGGTGATGGATAGGAGGCATTCTCAGTGAGGTCACCTCTGATCTTTGGTGATGGGTAGGAGACATTCTCAGTGATGTCACCGCTGATCTCTGGTGATGGATAGGAGGCATTCTCAGTGATGTCACCACTGATCTCTGGTGATGGATAGGAGACATTCTCAGTGATGTCACCTCTGATCTCTGGTGATGGATAGGAGGCATTCTCAGTGAGGTCACCTCTGATCTTTGGTGATGGGTAGGAGACATTCTCAGTGATGTCACCTCTGATCTCTGGTGATGGATAGGAGGCATTCTCAGTGATGTCACCTCTGATCTCTGGTGATGGATAGGAGATATTCTCAGTGATGTCACCTCTGATCTCTGGTGATGGATAGGAGACATTCTCAGTGATGTCACCGCTGATCTCTAGTGAGGGATAGGAGGCATTCTCAGTGATGTCACCGCTGATCTCTGGTGATGGATAGGAGACATTCTCAGTGATGTCACCTCTGATCTCTGGTGATGGATAGGAGGCATTCTCAGTGATGTCACCGCTGATCTCTGGTGATGGATAGGAGGCATTCTCAGTGATGTCACCGCTGATCTCTGGTGATGGATAGGAGATATTCTCAGTGATGTCACCTCTGATCTCTGGTGATGGATAGGAGGCATTCTCAGTGATGTCACCTCTGATCTCTGGTGATGGATAGGAGGCATTCTCAGTGATGTCACCGCTGATCTCTGGTGATGGATAGGAGACATTCTCAGTGATGTCACCGCTGATCTCTGGTGATGGATAGGAGGCATTCTCAGTAATGTCACCTCTGATCTCTGGTGATGGATAGGAGGCATTCTCAGTGATGTCACCGCTGATCTCTAGTGAGGGATAGGAGGCATTCTCAGTGATGTCACCGCTGATCTCTGGTGATGGATAGGAGACATTCTCAGTGATGTCACCTCTGATCTCTGGTGATGGATAGGAGGCATTCTCAGTGATGTCACCGCTGATCTCTAGTGATGGATAGGAGACATTCTCAGTGATGTCACCTCTGATCTCTGGTGATGGATAGAAGGCATTCTCAGTGATGTCACCTCTGATCTCTGGTGATGGATAGGAGGCATTCTCAGTGATATCACCTCTGATCTCTGGTGATGGATAGGAGGCATTCTCAGTAATGTCACCTCTGATCTCTGGTGATGGATAGGAGGCATTCTCAGTGATGTCACCGCTGATCTCTGGTGATGAATAGGAGGCATTCTCAGTGATGTCACCTCTGATCTCTGGTGATGGATAGGAGACATTCTCAGTGATGTCACCGCTGATCTCTGGTGATGGATAGGAGGCATTCTCAGTGATGTCACCGCTGATCTCTGGTGATCTAGAAGAGGCACTCTCTAGTGGTGTTGCCGCTGATCTCTAAGAATGGATAGGTGATATATCAGCCATCCTTTCATCATTCTCTTACTCCGCTTGCGAGCAGTGGCTGGTGCTGAGTACTGCACACTGGGGAGTCAGTTTGCCGGGTGCCCTGTAGCCGGTAACTCTTGCGCAGCTGTGTAAGCCCAGACGTCGCTGAGCGAGCATGGAGGAGACTGGATGGAGCATCCTTGGAGGGAATTGGACAGAGCGTCAGTAGAGGGGACTGGACGGAGCCACCGTGGAGTGGGTAACTGGTACATACCCGTGTTTGTGTAACCCTTTATTTTTCCTCTGTTTGCATGTGTACTGGACAATAGAAAAATGACCTAAACGGAGCGCGTCCAACTCCACAGATGATGTTTAGTTAAGTTACAAGGCTAATATTGGAAAATCAAAATTCTATAAGACCTCTCCAGTTAGGGGACATTTCTTGAACACTTGGGGAGGTGGTGGTGGGAGCCTTGAGCTCATAACAAAGTATTTTGGTTTGGGTATTGGGAAGACAGTTTGCTGTGAACTTTGTCCATTTTCCTAATCTGAGTGCTTAAAAGCTCACCGACACAAAAAGAGGACTTAAAAATCCTCCAAAAATTTCAAAAAAGGCAGAGAAAAAAGCAGAGATGTTTACCTGCTGAAGTTTCCAACCAAATGCACCAGCAGGGCGCAGCGGACCCGATAAATGTTGGCACACACACAGGTGCAAAAAATACCGATGAAACAACCACTTTCAATCCAGTGTTGGCTGTTTGGCATTAGTGCACAAAAAGATAAAAGATACTAGTCTGTATATGGCATAATTCACACAAGCAATGCAGAGCATCTGGTTTACAGCCTATTAGTAACGCACATGCATGCTGTGCGAACAGGGGCCAATAGTTTACAGAGTCTTTTTTCTCTGACTTTTTTGAATTTTTTGGAGGATTTTTAAGCCCTCTTTTTACTAATAGGCTGTAAACCAGATGTTTTGCATTGCTTGTGTGAATTATGCCATATACAGACTAGTATCTCTTAAGGTACCGTCACACTAAGCGACGCTGCAGCAATACCGACAACGATCCGGATCGCTGCAGCGTCGCTGGAGAGCTGTCACACAGACCGCTCTCCAGTGACCAACTAAGCCGGTCACCAGGGTAAACATCGGGTTACTAAGCGCAGGGCTGCGCTTAGTAACCCGATGTTTACCCTGGTTACCAGCGTAAAAGTAAAAAAAAAAAAACACTACATACTTACCTTCCGCTGTCTGTCCCTCGGCGCTCTGCTTCTCTGCCCTGTGTAAGCACAGCGGCCGGAAAGCACAGAGGTGACGTCACCGCTGTGCTTACACAGGGCAGAGAAGCAGAGCGCCGAGGGACAGACAGCGGAAGGTAAGTATGTAGTGTTTTTTTTTTTTTTTTACTTTTACGCTGGTAACCAGGGTAAACATCGCGTTACTAAGCGCACCCCTGCGCTTAGTAACCCGATGTTTACCCTGGTTACCAGTGAAGACATCGCTGAATCGGCGTCACACACGCCGATTCAGCGATGTCAGCAGGAGATCAGCGACGAAATAAAGTTCTGGACTTTCTGCAGCGACCAACGACATCACAGCAGGATTCTGATCGCTGCCGTGTGTCAAACTGAACGATATCGCTAGCCAGGACGCTGCAACGTCACGGATCGCTAGCGATATTGTTCAGTGTGACGGTACCTTTATCTTTTTGTGCACTAATGCCAAACAGCCAACACTGGATTGAAAGTGGTTGTTTCATCGGTATTTTTTGCACCTGTGTGTTTGCCAACATTTATCGGGTCCGCTGCGCCCTGCTGGTACATTTGGTTGGAGGCTTCAGCAGGTAAAACATCTCTGCTTTTTTCTCTGTGACTAATCCGAGTGCTTCCAACCTCTAAGCTGTAAGGCTACTTTCACACTAGCGTCGGTACGGGGCCGTCGCCATGCGTCGTACCGACGCAAACTGCGGAAAAAATGAATAACGGGGGCAGTGGATGCAGTTTTACAACGCATCCGCTGCCCCATTGTAAGGTCCGGGGAGAAGGGGCAGAGTTCTGGTTGCGCATGCATGGTCGGAAATGGCGAACACGACGCACAAAAAAAGTTACATGCAACTTTTTTTGTGCCGACGGTCTGCCAAAACACGACGCATCTGTCGCACGACGGATGCGACGTGTGGCCATACGTCACAATGCGTCGGGTAATGCAAGTCTATGGAGAAAAAACGCATCCTGCAGGCAACTTTGCAGGATGCGTTTTTTCTCCAAAACAACGGATTGCAACGTACGTCACACAACGCAAGTGTGAAAGTAGCCTAAGCTATTTCCATGACATCAGGTTTAGTAGCTTTCTTTCATTATTGTTATTTATTTTATGTAATTATATAAATCGTATTTTGTATCATCTAGTGTGTTTTTTGTAAACACTGCCTAACTTTCTGGATTAAATATAAAATGTAATAGCGCCTTTCATCTTGCTCTGTAAACTGCACCCCTACAGCCATACGCTACCTGTAACAGCATCCAATCGACCCACATAAACGATTTATGGTGGTAGATAATAGTTCTTTTGTTATTGTGGAGCTGGTAGTGACCTTAAGGGTGTGTGTGTGTGTGTGTGTGTGTGTGTATGTACACTGCTAAAAAAAAAATAAAGGGAACACTAAAATCCCACATCCTAGATACCACTGAATGAAATACTCAAGTTGTAAATCTTTATTCATTACATAGTGGAATGTGTTGAGAACAATAAGACCTAAAACCCATACAAGTGGCTCAGGTAGTCCAGCTCATCCAGGATGGCACATCAATGCGAGCTGTAGCAAGAAGGTTTGCTGTGTCTGTCAGCAGTGTCCAGAGGCTGGAGGCGCTACCAGGAGACAGGCATATTGGATTCCTGAAGCCCGCTGTGAGGTGGTATCAAAGGAGGTGAGGAGAATGTTGAACCTCAGCGTCAATGAGCAGCTGGTCCAGCCCCATTATCCTCGTGCTGCAGTCTGACAGATAATGGCAGTTTTATAATGATTATAGGAAGCTGAATGAGGTGTCAAAGTTCAATGCATATCCGATGCCCAGTGTTAATGAACTGATTAAGAGACTAGAGTCAGCCAGATACATCCCCACCATTGACCTAACAAAAGGGTACTGGCAAATTCCCATGTCCCAAAGTGCCAAGGAGAAGACGGCCTTCTCAACACCTGACAGTTGCTTTCGATACCTTGGAATGCCTTTTGGGCATCAGGGAGCCACAGCCACCTTCCAGAGAGCCAAGTATTGGATCCTAGCTCTTTATAAGAAGTTCACTGCAGCTTACCTGGACGATATTGTGATTTTCAGCCCGGATTGGGGAAGTAATTTGCAGAATGTCCAGGCGGTAGTAGATGTGCTAAGGAAGGTGAGGTTTACCATAAACCCAAAAGAAGTGCACCATGGGGAAGAGGAAGGCAAAATACATAGGCTACATTTTCGTGAGGGGCAAAATGAAGCCTCAAGAAAACAAAGGTTAGCCAAAATTGTTCGCAACTGAAACAGATTAGGGTGTTTCTCTGAATTGTGGGATACTATTGTCTGCTTATCCCAAGTTTCTCCAAGATAGCCACACCCCTGATCAACCTCCTTAAGGGCACAAAGACGTCAATGGCCAAGTAGTCTTCCGTGGCGGAGATGGCATTCCAAGAGTTAAAGCTCGCTCTGTGTAAACAGCCGGTTTGATCACACCTGACTTCAAAAAGAAGTTTCTGTTCCAGACAGACTCTTCAGAGGTCGGGCTGGGAGCCAAATGGTGAGGAACATCCAATCCTATTATAAGTTAGAAACTCTTCTCCTGTGAAAAGAATTATGCCATCCTGGAGAAAAAGTGCTTGGCCGACAAATGGGCAATTGACATTCTGAGGTACTACGTGCTAGGCTGAAAGTTCAGGCTCGTGTCAGACCATGTGCCCCTAAGATGGACGAGGGAAAGGATGTTAGCCTTAGTGATATGAACATGGACGTTTGCTCCAGCATATTATGTGCTGAGGGGTTAATCAGCCATGATAAGGGCTGGGTTTTTGTGAACAGCTGAAGAGTTGGGTAGGAGGCTGTTTACCATAGCTCTACCCCAGGGTGTTGTCCAGAAGGTAAATGTGAAGCCTTTGGACTCAGTGTTTGGTGTGGCTGGAGATGGGATCTCCACAGCTGTGCTTGTGTTAAAGAAGCTGAACGCTGTTGTTTTCCCCTGAGTAGCCACACAGACTGTACTATATGCTCTTTCTGTTTTTCTCATTACGCCAGAAGGGCCGTGTACGTTTACCATACCTTGCGCTGGTTTATGCAGTACGTTTTTAATAAATCACTCATGCAGCACTAAGCTACAGCCCTAGTAACTATGCTGCTAACCACTGAGCCACCACGCTGCCCTGTTCTAAATGACCGCTCACCGTTGAAGTACGTGGCGGCAGGCAAGCGCTGATGTCTTTTTTGCCATTCTAATCAGATTTTCTACTTCTTCTGTGGACATCCTCTGAGAATAGCAAGGTTACTGAGGAAAAGTGTCCACAAGTTATCTGGATACCGGCGCACAGCCCCCCACATTCCCAGCAGGTGAGACCCTGCAATATCCCTCATTAATGAGGCTGCAGACATAAGAGCTGTCACAGCTGATTTCATGATTCACCAGCAGAAAACAACAGAATTGTTGAATGTTGGCCGCATGGATCACAAGGGGCCTTGCGACATCTGCAGTGGGGCAGAAGAATTTAATTATCAAGTTTGGCGCCATGAAGCATGAGGGAGATCTAGTGATCCCACAGGATTGTGAGGAGCATGATACCTGGTCTGGCCCGAGGGCCACAATTATATAGCCAATACCATCTGACACATACATACAGTATATGCCATAAAAAAAATATAAGCCACCTGTACCACCTCCTGGACTCCCACCCTTCAGGAGAAAGGGGGTCTCCCTCCAGATGTTCAGATAGGAGATTGCGCCTGCCGCTCTGGTTCTGAGACTATTCACACAGACGCCCTTTTCTGCAGGGCCACACCAAGGTCCGGACACCTCCGTTCTATCTTAGCACCGCCTGCCCCTGCTCCACGCCTTCCTGGTGGCTGCTCACATGTATTCTCCATTCCAGATGTGATCAGGTGGTTGTGGCCTGGAGGAGCGGTTCACACTGCACTGAGGAGTGGCTCACACTGCCCTGAGTTGCAGATTTGCCCTGAGGAGCGTCTCACACTGCCCTGAGGAGCGGATCTTCCCTGAGGAACGGTTCACACTTCCCTGAGGAGCAGATTTGCCCTGAGGAGTAGATTTGCCCTGAGGAGTGGATCTTCCCTGAGGAGCGGCTCACACTGCCCTGAGGAGCAGATCTGCCCTGAGGAGCATCTCACACTGCTCTGAGGAGTGGATCTTCCCTGAGGAGCGGATCTACCCTGAGGAGCGGCTCACACTGCCCTGACGAGTGGATCTTCCCTGAGGAGCGGCTCACACTGCCCTGAAGAGCGGCTCACACTGCCCTGAGGAGCAGATTTGCCCTGAGGAGCGGCTCACACTGCCCTGAGGACCAGATTTGCCGAGGAGCGGCTCACACTTCCCTGAGGAGCAGATTTGCCCTGAGGAGTGGATCTTCCCTGAGGAGCGGCTCACACTGCCCTGAGGAGCAGATCTGCCCTGAGGAGCATCTCACACTGCTCTGAGGAGTGGATCTTCCCTGAGGAGCGGATCTACCCTGAGGAGCGGCTCACACTGCCCTGAGGAGTGGATCTTCCCTGAGGAGCGGCTCACACTGCCCTGAGGAGCAGATTTGCCCTGAGGAGCGGCTCACACTGCTCTGAGGAGCAGATTTGCCCTGAGGAGCGGCTCACACTGCTCTGAGGAGCAGATTTGCCCTGAGGAGCGGCTCACACTGCTCCGAGGAGCGGATCTTCCCTGAGGAGCGTCTCACACTGCCCTGAGGAGCGGATCTGCCCTGAGGAGCGGCTCACACTTCCCTGAGGAGCAGATTTGCCCTGAGGAGTGGATCTTCCCTGAGGAGCGGCTCACACTGCCCTGAGGAGCGGATCTGCCCTGAGGAGCATCTCACACTGCTCTGAGGAGTGAATCTTCCCTGAGGAGCGGCTCACACTGCCCTGAGGAGCGGATCTACCCTGAGGAGCGGCTCACACTGCCCTGAGGAGTGGATCTTCCCTGAGGAGCGGCTCACTCTGCCCTGAGGAGCAGATTTGCCCTGAGGAGCGGCTCACACTGCCCTGAGGAGCATCTCACACTGCTCCAAGGAGTGGATCTTCCCTGAGGAGCGGCTCACACTGCCCTGAGGAGCGGCTCACACTGCCCTGAGGAGCAGATTTGCCCTGAGGAGCGGCTCACACTGCCCTGAGGAGCGGATCTGCCCCGTGGAGCGGCTCACACTGCCCTGAGGAGCGGATCTTCCCTGAGGAGCGGCTCACACTGCCCTGAGGAGCATCTCACACTGCCCTGAGGAGTGGATCTTCCCTGAGGAGCGGCTCGCACTGCTCTGAGGAGCGCACACCTGAAACAGAGGTTACTCCTGTGCACTATGATCAGGTGACTGCAGTCAACAGGCGGCGCAATGTCTGCTTCCGGCGCTTCTCCCACAGCTCACACTGCCCTGAGGAGCGGCTCACACTGCCCTGAGGAGCAGATTTGCCCTGAGGAGCGGCTCACACTGCCCTGAGGAGTGGATCTTCCCTGAGGAGCGGCTCGCACTGCTCTGAGGAGCGCACACCTGAAACAGAGGTAACTCCTGCCCTGAGGAGTGGATCTGCCCTGAGGAGCGGGTCACACTGCCCTGAGGAGCGGCTCACACTGCCCTGAGGAGCAGATTTGTCCTGAGGAGCGGATCTGCCCCGTGGAGCGGCTCACACTGCCCTGAGGAGCAGATTTGTCCTGAGGAGCGGATCTGCCCCGTGGAGCGGCTCACACTGCCCTGAGGAGTGGATCTTCCCTGAGGAGCGGCTCGCACTGCTCTGAGGAGCGCACACCTGAAACAGAGGTAACTCCTGCCCTGAGGAGTGGATCTGCCCTGAGGAGCGGGTCACACTGCCCTGAGGAGCGGGTCACACTGCCCTGAGGAGCGGCTCACATTGCCCTGAGGAGCAGATTTGTCCTGAGGAGCGGATCTTCCCCGAGGAGCGGCTCACACTGCCCTGAGGAGTGGATCTTCCCTGAGGAGCGGCTCGCACTGCTCTGAGGAGCGCACACCTGAAACAGAGGTAACTCCTGCCCTGAGGAGTGGATCTGCCCTGAGGAGCGGGTCACACTGCCCTGAGGAGCGGGTCACACTGCCCTGAGGAGCGGCTCACATTGCCCTGAGGAGCAGATTTGTCCTGAGGAGCGGATCTTCCCCGAGGAGCGGCTCACACTGCCCTGAGGAGTGGATCTTCCCTGAGGAGCGGCTCGCACTGCTCTGAGGAGCGCACACCTGAAACAGAGGTTACTCCTGTGCACTATGATCAGGTGACTGTAGTCGACAGGCGGCGCAATGTCTGCTTCCGGCGCTTCTCCCACAGTCTGATGACATTATTCACCATGAATGATGATGAATACAATGTGCAGTGCCGGCAAAATCATGTCCCGCCTCACATTAATCCTAGCGGAAGCAGAGACGGGGTCGTTGATTTCCAGACATTCACAAACAATTATTAACCAAAATGTGAAGGGACCCAGAAGTGCAGCTTGTGTCTAATCCTCCCTTGTGTGATACCGTCTGCTGAGCCGTGTATCTAATCCTATCGTGTGGTGGGGTACACAATGGCGGTTCTCTACTCTGTACAGATATCGGTACTAGTGATGATCGAGTATACTCGTTGCTTGGGTTTTCCAGGGCACGCTCAGGTGACCTCCGAGTATTTGTTGGTGCTCGGAGATTTAGTTTTAGTCCCGGCAGCTGAATGATTTACTGCTATCAGCCAGGCTGAGTACATGTGGGGGTTCCCTGGCAACCAGGCAACCCCCACATGTACTCAGACTGGCTAGTAGCTGTAAATCATTCAGCTGCCGGGACTAAAACTAAATCTCCGAGCACCAACAAATACTCGGAGGTCACCTGAGCGTGCCCTGGAAAACCCGAGCAACGAGTATACTCGATCATCACTAATTGGTACTATTCTGACCAATTGCTCGGCGCAGCAGAGGAGGAGCATGCGTTGTATGTGTGTGTGTATATATGTGTGTGTGTATATATATATATATATATATATATATATATATTCGAAAAAATTGGAACAGCATCCAGTACTAACTCATATGTTGTGCGAAGCTCTCCCAACCAGCAATCCAATGGTCTCCAAACATAGAGTAAAAAAAAAGAGAAAGCGGCACCAGAAAATTTAAAAAAAAGTGGACTTTATTGCCTGAACGGCGTGGCGACGTTTTGGATATAGTATCCTTTCTCAAGCCTTGTGCTGCTTTCTCTTTTTTTTTACTCTCTATATATACTAGATGGTGGCCCAATTCTAACGCATCGGGTATTCTAGAATATGCATGTCCACGTAGTATATTGCCCAGTCACGTAGTATATTGCCCAGCCACGTAGTATATTGCCCAGCCACTTAGTATGTTGCCCAGTCACGTAGTATATTGCCCAGCCACTTAGTATATTGCCCAGCCACGTAGTATATTGCACAGCCACGTAGTATATTGCCCAGTCACGTAGTATATTGCCCAGCCACGTAGTATATTGCACAGCCACTTAGTATGTTGCCCAGTCACGTAGTATATTGCCCAGCCACGTAGTATATTGCACAGCCACTTAGTATGTTGCCCAGTCACGTAGTATATTGCCCAGCCACGTAGTATATTGCCCAGCCACTTAGTATGTTGCCCAGTCACGTAGTATATTGCCCAGCCACTTAGTATATTGCCCAGCCACGTAGTATATTGCACAGCCACGTAGTATATTGCCCAGTCACGTAGTATTTTGCCCAGTCACGTAGTATATTGCCCAGCCACGTAGTATATTGCCCAGCCACGTAGTATATTGCCCAGCTACATAGTATATTGCCCAGTCACGTAGTATATTGCCCAGTCACGTAGTATATTGCCCAGCCACGTAGTATATTGCCCAGCCACGTAGTATATTGCACAGCCACGTAGTATATTGCCCAGCCACGTAGTATATTGCACAGCCACTTAGTATGTTGCCCAGTCACGTAGTATATTGCCCAGCCACGTAGTATATTGCACAGCCACGTAGTATATTGCCCAGTCACGTAGTATATTGCCCAGCCACGTAGTATATTGCACAGCCACGTAGTATATTGCACAGCCACTTAGTATGTTGCCCAGTCACGTAGTATATTGCCCAGTCACGTAGTATATTGCCCAGCCACGTAGTATATTGCACAGCCACTTAGTATGTTGCCCAGTCACGTAGTATATTGCCCAGCCACGTAGTATATTGCCCAGCCACGTAGTATATTGCCCAGTCACGTAGTATATTGCCCAGCCACGTAGTATATTGCCCAGCCACGTAGTATATTGCCCAGCCATGTAGTATATTGCCCAGTCACGTAGTATATTGCCCAGCCACGTAGTATATTGCACAGCCACTTAGTATGTTGCCCAGTCACGTAGTATATTGCCCAGCCACGTAGTATATTGCCCAGCCACGTAGTATATTGCACAGCCACGTAGTATATTGCCCAGCCACGTAGTATATTGCCTAGTCACGTAGTATATTGCCCAGCACAGAGCCACGTAGTATAGAGACTTAAAAAAACAAAACAAAATAAACATATACTCACCTATAGCCCGTTGAAGTTCTGTTATACTCACCTTCCGCCACCTTTCCCGCTCCTCGCCACGCTCCCGGGACCGCTCCATTGCAAGCGGCAGCTTCCGGACCCAGGGCCGGTGTGAGCAGGACCTATGATGATGTCGCGGTCACATGACCGTGACGTCACGGCAGGTCCTTGTCCCACACCAGCCCTGGGACCGGAAGCTGCCGCTTGCAATGGAGCGGTCCCGGGAGCGTGGCGAGGAGCGGGAAAGGCGGCGGAGGGTGAGTATAGCAGGTTTTTTGTGTTTTGTTTTTTTTAATTATTTTTAACATGACATTTTTACTATTGATGCCACATAGGCAGCATCAATAGTAAATAGTTGGGGACACACAGGGTTAATAGCAGCGATAACGGAGTGCGTTACACCGCGGGCTGTTACCGCTGCCATTAACCCTGTGTGAGTGGAGGGGATTACGGAGCGGGCGCCGGGCAGTGAGTGCAGGGGAGTAGGGGAGGGACTAATCTGACTGTGTCCGTCATTGATTGGTCGCGGCAGCCATGACAGGCAGCTGCCGAGACCAATCAGCGAATGAATAACCGTGACAGAAGGACAGACAGACAGACGGAAGTGACCCTTAGACAATTATGTATATAGATATATGCAGCGCCCCAGGGTCCTGGTCGTTGCAGTAATGTTATTCTTCCACCAGGGGGAGTGATATTACGTCTGAAGGCAATAAAGGAGATCTTCTCATCAGGTAACACAATGCATGCAACATGTTCACACTCCAGACCAGAAGGGGGAGCTCTAAGCCTGTTTAAGGTGAACTCCCCTATATAACATCCTGATCTGGAGGGAAAAGGAGTTCAGAGTTCAGTTCCTGTCAGGAAGACAGAGGGACGGGACAGAGTCCTGGAGCCTGAAGTGCTGCAGCTCCTGAAGAAAGACACTAAGTGAACATATTGCAGAGACTGAAACCTACAAGAGAAAAAAGTAAACATTGACACAATGTAAGGTTTTAATATTAGACAGTGTAGGACTGTCCCGATCAGAGTTACCGTGACGAGGTGGGATGGCTTTTGTGCTATTTTTTTTAATCAAAAAACAGTATTACTAAAAACTCTGTTATTTAAATGCACTTTTGCTTTTTTTACTTAGTTAGGCTACGTTCACATTTGCGTTGTGCGCCGCTGCGTCGGCGACGCAACGCACAACGCAAATAAAAATGCACCAAAACGCATGCAAAAACGCTGCGTTTTGCGACACATGCGTCCTTTTTTGCCGAAATTTGGACGCAAGAAAAATGCAACTTGTTGCGTTTTCTGCGCCCGACGCTTGCGGCAAAAAAAAACGCATGCGTCGCACAATGCAGCACAGCGCATGTCCATGCGTCCCCCATGTTAAATATAGGGGCGCATGACGCATGCGTCGCCGCTGCGTCGCCCGACGCAAACACGCAAAACGCTAATGCGAACGTAGCCTTACATCAGGGTTTTCGTTTACTTTTTCTCTTGTAGGTTTCAATGTTTTGTAGCCAATGTGAACATGCGTTTAACCTCTGCATGTGTACCAACTCAATTTAAGCTCAATTTTGTGTGTTTTTTTTCCCTCTATATCGCAGAGAGTGTGCAGGAAAGCAGAGCACAGGAGAGGAATATCAGAGGGAGACCAGCTAGAAGCAGGCTGCCTCCTTCTGAAGCGCAGTACCGGTTGCCAGAACACCGAGGGAGTAAGGATTCTATGCTTTACTTCAGAGACTGGCAGGACAGTTGATTCCACGTTGACTGCCCGACCATATACCCAGGAGGCGCGGTGGCAACTTGTGGGGGCCAGGACGTCTCTATGGTGCCTATAAAAAGCCTCAGGCCACCAGTCATACGGGTTTGTCCTATCCATCAGGGGGACAGAGAGAAGAGACTTAACATCTACAATAGTTGTGAGGACCTTACCGAGAAGCTCAGCAGGGAGGAACTACAACACTCAGGCGCTAGAGGAAGGCTATTGAATTCCACCTGGATAAGGGGACTCTGGATTTGCCTTCGGACCGGCTGGACTCTGCCTACCCTGTGATCTGGTGCCCTGGACTGTGGATGCTGAAGCCTTCAGTAAAGGTAAAGAGACTGCAACCTTGTGTCCTCGTCATTCACTGCGCCTTATATCATCCACCATCTACACTCTGGGAAGCCCTGGGGACATACTTCACCTGTGGGAAGGTATACCATCCAACTGCCATCACATCACCCCAGCGGACCCCTAAGCAGCGTCGGTCACCCTGACCGAACACCACAGGTGGCATCATGAACACTATCCCTTTAAAGACCTTTCCCCAACATTACATTCAACGGACGTCCCAAGGGCCATGGACCGGGACCGGGTCAGCCACCGTGACATCCCCCCCACTGAGTACAGAAGAAGGGCCCGGATCCGAGTACCCCACGGCCCACGGGGGCGCTATATATATATATATATATATATATATATATATATATATAGTTATGGCCAAAAGTGTTGGCACCTGTAAAAGTGTTCCAGAATATGAAGTATTTCTCCCAGGAAATTATTGCAATTACATGTTTTCTTATACACATAGAATCACAGAATGTTAGTAGGGAGGGACCTCCAGGGTCATTGGGACCCCCACTCAATGACTCCGCTCAATGCAGGAGTCACTGAACCATCTCAGCTAGATGTCTGTCCAGCCTCTGAAGACTTCCATTGAAGGAGAACTCACCACCTCTCGTGGCCGCCTGTTCCACTCATTGATCGCCCTCATTGTCACCCTTCTAATATCTAATCTGTATCTTCTCCCTTTCAGTTTACTTCCATTGCTTCTCGTGTTTCCATGTGTAGATGAGAATAATGATGACCCCTCTACACTGTGACAGACCCTCAGATATGTGTAGACAGCTATTAGGTCTCCTCTTAGTTTTCTTTTTTGCAGCTAAACATTCCCAGATCCTTTACCCATTCCGGAGAAGGACATATTTTGCAGTCCACTCACCATCCTGGTCGCTCTTTGATAGTGCTCCAGTTTTTCAATGTCTTTTTTAAAAGTGTGGAGCCCAGAACTGGACCCAGTATCCAGATGAGATCTGACCATGAAGGAGTAGAGGAGATAATTACTGCATGTGATCTAAACTCTATGCTTCTCTTATACATCCTAGAACTGTTTGCCTTTTCTGCTGCTGCATCACACTGTTGACTCCTGTGCAGTCTGATTTATTAGTATACCCAAGTCTTTTTCACACGTGCTGTTGCTTAGTTCTATTCCTCCCATTCTGTAGATGTTATTTTTGTTGCCTAGATGTAGAATCTTACATTTCTCCCTGTTAAATACCATTCTATTAGTCACTGCCCATTGTTCAAGCTTCTCTAGCTCCTTCTGAATCCTTTCTCTGTTTTCTCTAGTGTTCGCTATCTCTTCTAGCTTTACATCATCTGCAAATCTGATTCGTTTACCTTCAGTTCCCTTATCTAGATAATTTATAAAAATGTTGAATACCACTGGGGCCAGGACAGAGCCTTGTGGTCCCCACTTGTAACACTGGGGCCAGGACAGAGTCTTGTGGTCCCCACTTGTAACACTGGGGCCAGGACATAGCCTTGTGTTACTCCACTTGCAACACTGGGGCCAGTTTGAGTACGATCACTATGCCAGTTATGAATCCACCTAACCGTAGCCTTGTCAATCCCATATTTGGTCACTTTTTCAATAAGGATAGTATGAGATACTTTATCAAATGCTTTGATGAAGTTGAGATATACTATATCTACTACATTTCCCTGATCCACCCAGTCAGCGATTCCATCATTGAAGGAAATTAGATTAGTGTGGCATGACTTGTTTTCTACAAACCCATGCTGGCTCTGGTTAATTACACATGTTTATTGCCTTTGTGTGTTTTAGAACAACACAAAAAAACTAAGACAAAAAGGCAAATTGGACATAATTTCACACAAAACCCTAAGACCAAATTGTTGGCACCTTTCCAAAATTTTGGATAAACAACTTTGTTTCAAGCATGTGATGCTCATTCAAACTCACCTCTGGCAAGTAAGAGGTATGGGCAATAAGAAAATCCCACCTGAAACCAGATACAAAGGGGAGAAGTTGACTCAATCTTTGCATTGTGAGTCTGTATGTGCCACACTAAGCATGTAGAACAGAAAGAGAAGAGAACTGTCTGAGGACTTGAGAACCAAAACTTTTGTAACCTTGAGATTGATGATATTTTTCAACTCCATCTCCAGAGATAGTGATGTTCCTTTGTCCATGGTGCCCAACATAATCAAGAAGTTTACAACTTATGATGGCTCTGTAGCTAATCTCCCTGAACATGAAAGGCAGAGAAAAATTGATGAAAGGTTGCAACACAGGATAGTCTGGATGGTGGATAAGCAGCCTCAATCAAGATACAAAGAAATTAAAGCTGTCCTGCAGGCTCAGGGTGCATCAGTGTCAGCGCGAACTATCTGTCGAGATGTGAATTAAATGATACACAATAGCAGGAGACCCCACTGCTGACACAGAGATGTAAAAAAGCTAGACTGCAGTTTCCAAAAATGTACATAAGTCAAAATCATTCCGTGAAAGTGTCTTGTGGATAGATGAGACCAAGATAGAGCTTTTTGGTAAACCACAGCCATTTACTTTTTACCAAAACTGAAATAAGACCTGCAAAGAAAGAACACAATGCCTACAGTCAAACATAGTGGAGGTTCAAAGATATTTGGGTGTTTTGCTGCCTCTTGCACTGGGTGCCTAGACTGTGTGCAAGGCATCATGAAATCTGAAGATTAAAAAAGGATTTTGGGTGGCAATGTAGTGCTAAATGTTAGAAACCTGTGTTTGAGTCCTAGGTCATGGGTCTTCCAGCAGGACAATAATCCCAACCCATACTTCATGAAGCCCCCAGAAATGGATGGCAACAAAGCGCTGGAGAGTCTGAAATAGCAGCAATGAGTCCGGATCTAAATCCCATTGATCACCTGTGGTGAGATCTTACAATTACTTTAGGAGAAAGTGAAATACAGGAGACCTGGAGCAGTTTGTAAGAAGAGTCATCCAAGATTCCAGCTGAGAGGTGTAAGAAGCTTGTGGTGGTTTTAGGAGGCAATTGTTTGTGGTTATTTCTTCCAAAGGGTGCAACCAAATATTAAGCTGAGGGTGTCAAGTATTATGCCTGGCCCATTCTTGGGGTTTGAGAAAAATCATGTCCAACTTACGGTAGATTTTTTTCTTTTTTTGTGTGTTGTTCTAATACACAGAAAAGAAATAAACCTGTGTATAACAAAACATGTGAATTGTAATAATGTTCTGGGAGAAATACATACGGTAATTTTCCAGAACGATTTCAAGGGTGCTAGCACTATATACACACATCTATACGGGAACACAAGCATCAGACCATTGAGACATCAGGGGAGCACTGCCACCCCCACATGTGCAGGGCGGCCATTAGACCTGGCGCTACCCCAGCAAGGACTCTCCCCAGAATCCAATCTAATCTGTGGAAATCTGCACTTTCTGCCGCCTCAGTGTGACAGTGATGTGGCCGAGCAGACAACCCTTGAGGTCCTCGCCACAAACCTACAGGAAATTAAATGTACAATGCAGGGCGACACTTTATGTCACCTTGTGGCGTAACAGTCCAAGAAATGCCTCTGGCTGGTGACACCTGCCCTCATAGATATGTGCTAATCCTGGCGACAGGTGTCACACCTCAGTGTTGGGAGGACCTCACCTAGTCTGTGAAACCTGAGCAGAGGTCACAGGGGGAAAAATTCATGCACTATTTTCTACCCTCCCCCAAATTCTAACAATGTGCCACAACTGGGTCACGTAATAGGCACGTCAGGGGCTCTGCAATCGTGACATGGGCTCCGATCTCAATTCCAGCAAATCTCGCATTGAAAAGTCAAACGGCGCTCCTTCCCTTCCGAGCTCTGCCATGCGCCCAAACAGTGGTTTACCCCCACATATGGGGTATCAGCGTACTCAGGACAAATTGTACAACGTCTTTTGTGGTCCAATTTCTCCTGTTACCCTTGGTAAAATGAAACAAATTGGACCTGAAGTAAAAATTTTGTGAAAAAAAAGTTAAATGTTCAATTTTTTTAAACATTCAAAAAATTCCTGTGAAGCACCTGAAGGGTTAATAAACTTTTTGAATGTGGTTTTGAGCACCTTGAGGGGTGCAGTTTTTAGAATGGTGTCTCTTTTGGGCATTTTCTGTCATATAGACCCCTCAAAGTCACTTCAAGTGTGAGGTGGTCCGTAAAAAATGGTTTTGTAAATTTTGTTGCAAAAATGAGAAATTGCTGGTCAACTTTTAACCCTTATAACGTCCTAACAAAAAAAAAATTATGTTTCCAAAATTGTGCTGATGTAAAGCAGACATGTGGGAAATGTTGTTTATTAACTATATTATGTGATATAACTCTCTAATTTAAGGGCATAAAAACTAAGAGTTTGAAAATTGCTAAATTTTCATAATTTCCGACAAATTTTTGTTTTTTTCACAAATAAATGCAAGTCATATCGAAGAAGTTTTACCACTATCATGAAGTACAATAGGTCACGAGAAAACCGTGTCAGAATCACCGGGATCCGCGTTTCAGAGTTATGACCTCATAAAATGACAGTGGTCAGAATTGTAAAGATTGGCCCTGTCACTTAGGTGAAAACAGGCTTTGGGGTGAAGGGGTTAATCAATGTAATGTAGCATAACATGCTGTTATAACCCAGATTTGAATGCATGTAAAACAGATTCCGTGTGTTATATGAGTAGAAAGAATGCACTGGGGGCTGACATCTTGGTTTTGCAGCAGTAGCAGGGCACTATCAGATTACGGCAGCCCATGGACATAGGGTCAGCGCCGGTCTATTATCTCCTATCTGTAACATTGCAGCAGCATTAGCAGTGAGCCGGGCGCCTCTGGGGGCTGCACAACTCACTGCTGTAGGTGTGACTAGCTGCCATTTTATTATAGTCCAGTGCTATCTGCCGAGCTCCACTTGCTCTCTATCACAGGAGAGAAGAAGCCCTCACTGCTCCTCTGTACTGCAGGCACAGCAGGTCACGTCTCTGTACTGCAGGTTCTGGGCAGACATCTTCTGCTCTCACATTCTGCCCTGTGCTTCCCTCTGCTCTGTCTCTGCCTCCCCACAATCCCAGTGATCTCCGGGAAACTGCACTCTCCCCCTGTGTCGCTCTCCCTCTCTGTGCGGCGTGGGGGGGTCTCTGTGCGGCGTGGAGGGGTCTCTGTGTGGTGTGGGGGGGTCTCTGTGCGGCGTGGGGGATCTCTGTGCGGCGTGGGGGGATCTCTGTGCGGCGTGGGGAGGTCTCTGTGCGGTGTGGGGTGGTCTCTGTGCGGCGTGGGGGGGTCTCTGTGCGGCGTGGGGAGGTCTCTGCGGCGTGGGGGGTCTCTGTGCGGCGTGGGGGGGTCTCTGTGCGGCGTGGGGGGGTCTCTGTGCGGCGTGGAGGGGTCTCTGTGCGGTGTGGGGGGGTCTCTGTGCGGCGTGGGGAGGTCTCTGCGGCGTGGGGGGTCTCTGTGCGGCGTGGGGGGATCTCTGTGTGGCGTGGGGGGGTCTCTGTGCGGCGTGGGGGATCTCTGTGTGGCGTGGAGGGGTCTCTGTGTGGCGTGGGGGATCTCTGTGCGGCGTGGGGGGATCTCTGTGCGGCGTGGGGGGATCTCTGTGCGGCGTGGGGAGGTCTCTGCGGCGTGGGGGGTCTCTGTGCGGCGTGGGGGGATCTCTGTGCGGCGTGGGGAGGTCTCTGCGGCGTGGGGGGTCTCTGTGCGGCGTGGGGGGATCTCTGTGCGGCGTGGGGAGGTCTCTGCGGCGTGGGGGGTCTCTGTGCGGTGTGGGGGGGTCTCTGTGCGGTGTGGGGGGTCTCTGTGCGGTGTGGGGGGGTCTCTGTGCGGTGTGGGGGGATCTCTGTGCGGCGTGGGGGATCTCTGTGCGGCGTGGAGGGGTCTCTGTGTGGCGTGGAGGGGTCTCTGTGTGGCGTGGAGGGGTCTCTGTGCGGCGTGGAGGGGTCTCTGTGCAGCGTGGAGGGGTCTCTGTGTGGCGTGGAGGGGTCTCTGTGCGGCGTGGAGGGGTCTCTGTGCAGCGTGGAGGGGTCTCTGTGTGGCGTGGAGGGGTCTCTGTGCGGTGTAGGGGGGTCTCTGTGCGGCGTGGGGGATCTCTGTGCGGTGTAGGGGGATCTCTGTGCGGCGTGGGGGATCTCTGTGCGGCGTGGGGGATCTCTGTGCGGCGTGGGGAGGTCTCTGCGGCGTGGGGGGTCTCTGTGCGGTGTGGGGGGGTCTCTGTGCGGTGTAGGGGGGTCTCTGTGCGGCGTGGGGGATCTCTGTGCAGCGTGGAGGGGTCTCTCTGTGGCGTGGAGGGGTCTCTGTGTGGCGTGGAGGGGTCTCTGTGCGGCGTGGGGGGGTCTCTGTGCGTGTATGCAAGCATCGTCCGATGGGACTACAAGTCCCATCGGACGATGCCTGCTACAATGACAGTGATTGACACATTAGCCAATAATGGGACAGTAATAGTCCCATCATCCGGCTAATGTGTTGAATGAAAAAAAAAAAAAAAATCCATACATACATGCCACATACATGCTACATACATGCCACATACATGCTACATACAATACATTCATACATTACATACATATAGACATACAGTACATTAAACGTAGATTTCATACTCACCATTACTTGTCACTTTGTTCCCCGAAGCCAGTGTCATCTGTAAAAAAAAATGAAAAAAACAAACACCCAATATACTCCCTGTCCGCAGAAATCCACGAGTGTCCCACGACGATCTCCTGTGGAGAACAGCAGCATCAGATAATGCGACTGCTCTCTAGGGGCTCCAGGAACACAAAGATGGGAGGAAGGTATCCTTCCACCACTGTATTCCTCCGCCACTGTAAAAAAAAAAAGTCCCTAGTCTCACATTATGCCATTGCTGTATGAGAAATTTTCCCACGCAGCAATTGCCATAAAGTGAGACTTTGTCCTAAGGTAACCTCTCAGTGATGCACTGCAGCAGCCATTGTCTCATGTCAGTGTGTCACTGAGGGTCCTATAGAGCAGTGACATCACCTGATATCACTGTTCTATAGGGGAGATCGTCGTGGGACACTCGTTATTAATTGGACTACGGCGGACAGGTAGTATACGGTTTATTATTTTACGTTTTTTGCAGGCGCTGAAGTATGGTGAAATGAAGAATATTAAAATACTTTTTTCCTAATGTGTGCGTGTTTTTTTTAACCCTTTCTTACTATTGGATTAATAACGGATAGGCGTCTTATTGACGCCTCTCCGTTATTAACCCGGCTTAATGTCACCTTACAATAGCAAGGTGACATTAACCCTTCATTACCCCATATCCCACCGCTACACGGGAATGGGAAGAGAGGGGCTAAGTGCCGGAATTGGCGCATCTTACAGATGTACCATTTCTGGGGCGGCTGCCGACTGGTATTTGTAGCGGGGGGGGGGGGGGGGCAATATCCATGGCCCCTCTCTAGGCTATGAATATCAGTCCGCATCTGCGTAGCCTTTCTGGCTATAAAATATAGGGGGACCCCACGCAATTTTTTTTTTGGGGTCCCCTTATTTTAATAGCCAGTAAAGGCTACGCAGACAGCTGCGGGCTGGTATTCATAGCAGGCTACAGATATTGGCCCCCGGCCGTTGGCTTTCCCCCTCTGGCGCAGAAAATTGCACGGGCGCCCACGCGTTTTTTTTTTAATTCAACCCTCATAAAGGCCTCTTTCACACTTGCGTCGGTACGAGTCCGTCGCTATGCGTCGGGTCGACGCACGTGAAATTTGTGCCCGACGTGGGCAGCGGATGCAGTTTTTCAACACATCCACTGCCCATTCTGAAGTCTGGAAGGAGGGGGCGGAGTTTTGGCAGCGCATGCGCGGTAGAAAATGGCGGACGCGCTGGACAAAAAAAGTTCACTTGAACGTTTTTTTCGTGCCGACGGTCCGCCAAAACACGACGGATCCGTTGCACGACGGACGCGACGTGTGGCCATCCGTCACGATCTGTCGCTAATACAAGTTTATGGGAAAAAAACGCATCCTGCGAGCACATTTGCAGAATCCGTTTTTTTCCGCCAGATCCGTTTTTTCCACCGGATCCGTTTTTTCCCGCCGGATACATTTTTTCCTGCTGGAGCCGTTAATTCCCGCCGGATCCGTTTTTTCCCGCCGGATCCGTTTTTTTTCCACAATTTCCTTTTTTTTCTGCCAGATCAGGTTTTTTTTCCATCGGATCCTTTTTTTCCCGCCTGATCCGTTTTTTTCCACAATTTCCTTTTTTTTCTGTCAGATCAGTTTTTTTTCCATCGGATCCGTTTTTTCCCGCCAGATCCATTTTTTTCCGCCTTATCCGTTTTTTTCCGTCTTATCCGTTTTTTTCCACAATTTCCTTTTTTTTCTGCCAGATCAGTTTTTTTTTCCATCGGATCCTTTTTTTCCCGCCTAATCCGTTTTTTTCCGCCGGGTCCGTTTTTTTTCCACAAGTTCCTTTTTTTTATGCCAGATCAGTTTTTTCCGCCGGATCCGTTTTTTCACGCCAGATCCGTTTTTTTTCCACAATTTACTTTTTTTTCTGCCAGATCAGGTTTTTTAGGCCGGATCCATTATTTTCTCATTGAGTTATATTAGCCCCGGATGGCCACACGTTTCATCCGTTTTTTGCAGGATCCGTCAAAACAGCTGTTCCCGCCGGACGGAAAACACCTACAGAGGAACGGTTGAATCGCGATCTCACCCGCCGCTATTGCGGGCACATGTCAGTCATGTTTTTTTCTATTGACAGATTGGGCGATTCTGAACGCGGCGATACTAAATATGTGTAGGTTTGATTTTTTTAATTGTTTTATTTTTGATGGGGCAAAAGGGGGGTGATTTAAACTTTAATTTTTATTTTTTTTTTTCATATTTTTAAAAACTTTTTTTTTTACATTTGCCATGCTTCAATAGCCTCCATGGGAAACTAGAAGCTGGCACAACTCGATCGGCTCAGCTACATGGGAGCGATCATCAGATTGCTGCTCCGTAGCTGAATTACAGGCGTGGTGTGAGTGCCGACCACAGGGTGGCGCTCACAGCAGGCCGGCATCAGTAGCTATAGAGGTCTCAAGGACTTCTCTGGTGACCATCCTGACGCATCGCCGACCCCTGATCATGTGACGGGGGTGGACGATACGCTCATTTCTGGCCGCGCGGCTGGAAGCGGTAGTTAAATGCCGCTGTCAGCATTTGACAGCGGCATTTAACAGGTTAATAGCGGCAGGTGAATTGCGATTTCACCTGCCGCTATTGCGCGCACATGTCAGCTGTACAAAACAGCCGACATGTCGTGACTTTGATGTGGGCTCAGCGCCGGATCCGATTTTCATCAAAGGAGGAGACACGACATGCGCAGAACATGTTGCGTTTTTTACTGCGATGCGTTTTTCCCCCAGAAAAAACGCAACATATGCACAAAAAATGCGGAATGCATTATAAATGATGGGATGCATATGTATGTATTTTTAAATTGTTTTTATCACATTTTTATAGCGAACAAACGCAAAAAAATGCGAAAAATCCTGAACGTGTGCACGCAGCCTCAAGGTGTATCTCCCCATCACACTCCATATGTGTCTCACTCATCATACTTCACGTCTTTCTCTCCCATCAGTCACTCTTAGGCCGGGGACACACACAACGTATAAAAAAACGGTCCGTTTTTGATGGACGAGAATCGCACAAATGTTACCAAAACAGTGATCCGTGTGCAGTGCGAGGATGCGATTTTCTCGCATCCAATGATCCGTTTGGCGTCCGTGTGACGTCCGTATGGTGAGATTTTCTCACACACTTGCAAAATGAGCAAATAATGGCTGAGCCTTTCCTGTCACCTGCCCAATGCCTGAGAATTTCTCGCACGTCACACTGATGGTCCGTGCGCTCTGCGATTTTATTCTCGCACCCATAGACTTTCATTGGCGATTCTCGGCCGAGATACGCTGACAATTGCAGCACGCTGCCATTTCACTTGGATCCTGAATACGGCCGAGAGAATATCGGATGATGGGAGCTGCCCCATAGATTAACATTGGGACGAGCGCTGTGCGATTTTTTTATCGCATTGCACTCGTCCGTATTGCGGTCTAGTGTGACCCCGGCCTGAGCCATACAATAATAATAATAATAATAATACAATGCATCTCTCCCCTCCCTCCATAATGCCGGGCTATTCACTGCAGAGCTGCAGCTCCCACACAGCTCCTAATGCTGCTCCATCCACACCACATGTCTTCACTCTTCTGGGGTCCAGATGCTGCTGAGCCCACTGTGTTCTGCTCCTCCGCTGCAGTAACTGCTGGTGACAGCAGGTCACAGGGCCGTCACACACAAAATGGCGCTGCCCTGTGATGCTGCTCTTCATTCTTACTGTTGGGCAGTAACTGCTGACATCACCATTTCCCTCCCCTTTTGGGTGGTCTAATATCCCTGGGGCAGAGCTGCTAAATCTCACTATAGCTGCTTGAGGTCTAAAACGGAAAATGCTCCCCCTAGTGGTAAATATGTATATTTGTAGAAAAATAGATAATATTTTTCATATAGAAATGTTTGCAAACAGTGCAAACAGTGCATTAATACATTTTAATTACTATTTTAAGCTTAATTTCACAAAAAAACAAAATACAAGAAAACTGGTGGCACCTTCCCTTTAAAATCAACAAAATTATATATAATGTTCCTGCGCCACCTGCTGTACACAACGGGAACTACAGTTACATACTTAATCCTCTCCTGTGTGATACTGACTGCTGAGCCGTGTATCTAATCCTCTCCTGTGTGATACTGACTGCTGAGCCGTGTATCTAATCCTCTCCTGTGTGATACTGACTGCTGAGCCGTGTATCTAATCCTCTCCTGTGTGATACTGACTGCTGAGCCGTGTATCTAATCCTCTCCTGTGTGATACTGACTGCTGAGCCATGTATCTAATCCTCTCCTGTGTGATACTGACTGCTGAGCCGTGTATCTAATCCTCTCCTGTGTTATACTGTCTGCTGAGCCGTGTATCTAATCCTCTCCTGTGTGATACTGTCTGCTGAGCCGTGTATCTAATCCTCTCCTGTGTGATACTGACTGCTGAGCCGTGTATCTAATCCTCTCCTGTGTGATACTGACTGCTGAGCCGTGTATCTAATCCTCTCCTGTGTGATACTGACTGCTGAGCCGTGTATCTAATCCTCTCCTGTGTGATACTGACTGCTGAGCCGTGTATCTAATCCTCTCCTGTGTGATACTGACTGCTGAGCCGTGTATCTAATCCTCTCCTGTGTGATACTGACTGCTGAGCCGTGTATCTAATCCTCTCCTGTGATACTGACTGCTGAGCCGTGTATCTAATCCTATCCTGTGTGATACTGACTGCTGAGCCGTGTATCTAATCCTCTCCTGTGTGATACTGACTGCTGAGCCGTGTATCTAATCCTATCCTGTGTGATACTGTCTGCTGAGCCGTGTATCTAATCCTCTCCTGTGTAATATTGACTGCTGAGCCGTGTATCTAATCCTCTCCTGTGTGATACTGACTGCTGAGCCGTGTATCTAATCCTCTCCTGTGATACTGACTGCTGAGCCGTGTATCTAATCCTATCCTGTGTGATACTGACTGCTGAGCCGTGTATCTAATCCTCTCCTGTGTGATACTGACTGCTGAGCCGTGTATCTAATCCTATCCTGTGTGATACTGACTGCTGAGCCGTGTATCTAATCCTCTCCTGTGTAATATTGACTGCTGAGCCGTGTATCTAATCCTCTCCTGTGTGATACTGACTGCTGAGCCGTGTATCTAATCCTCTCCTGTGTGATACTGACTGCTGAGCCGTGTATCTAATCCTCTCCTGAGTGATACTGTCTGCTGAGCCGTGTATCTAATCCTCTCCTGTGTAATATTGACTGCTGAGCCGTGTATCTAATCCTCTCCTGTGTGATACTGACTGCTGAGCCCTGTATCTAATCCTCTCCTGTGATACTGACTGCTGAGCCGTGTATCTAATCCTCCTGTGTGATACTGACTGCTGAGCCGTGTATCTAATCCTCTCCTGTGTGATACTGTCTGCTGAGCCGTGTATCTAATCCTCTCCTGAGTGATACTGACTGCTGAGCCGTGTATCTAATCCTCTCCTGTGTGATACTGACTGCTGAGCCGTGTATCTAATCCTATCCTGTGTGATACTGACTGCTGAGCCGTGTATCTAATCCTCTCCTGTGTGATACTGACTGCTGAGCCGTGTATCTAATCCTTTCCTGTGTGATACTGACTGCTGAGCCGTGTATCTAATCCTCTCCTGTGTGATACTGTCTGCTGAGCCGTGTATCTAATCCTCTCCTGTGTGATACTGACTGCTGAGCCGTGTATCTAATCCTCTCCTGTGTGATACTGACTGCTGAGCCGTGTATCTAATCCTCTCCTGTGTGATACTGACTGCTGAGCCGTGTATCTAATCCTATCCTGTGTGATACTGACTGCTGAGGCGTGTATCTAATCCTCTCCTGTGTGATACTGACTGCTGAGCTGTATCTAATCCTATCCTGTGTGATACTGACTGCTGAGCCGTGTATCTAATCCTCTCCTGTGTGATACTGTCTACTGAGCCGTGTATCTAATCCTCTCCTGTGTGATACTGACTGCTGAGGCGTGTATCTAATCCTCTCCTGTGTGATACTGACTGCTGAGCTGTATCTAATCCTATCCTGTGTGATACTGACTGCTGAGCCGTGTATCTAATCCTCTCCTGTGTGATACTGACTGCTGAGCTGTATCTAATCCTATCCTGTGTGATACTGACTGCTGAGCCGTGTATCTAATCCTCTCCTGTGTGATACTGACTGCTGAGCTGTATCTAATCCTCTCCTGTGTGATACTGTCTGCTGAGCCGTGTATCTAATCCTCTCCTGTGTGATACTGTCTGCTGAGCCGTGTATCTAATCCTCTCCTGTGATACTGTCTGCTGAGCCGTGTATCTAATCCTCTCCTGTGTGATACTGACTGCTGAGCTGTGTATCTAATCCTCTCCTGTGTGATACTGACTGCTGAGCTGTGTATCTAATCCTCTCCTGTGTGATACTGACTGCTGAGCCGTGTATCTAATCCTGTGTGATACTGACTGCTGAGCCGTGTATCTAATCCTCTCCTGTGTGATACTGACTGCTGAGCCGTGTATCTAATCCTCTCCTGTGTGATACTGACTGCTGAGCCGTGTATCTAATCCTCTCCTGTGTGATACTGACTGCTGAGCTGTATCTAATCCTCTCCTGTGTGATACTGACTGCTGAGCCGTGTATCTAATCCTCTCCTGTGTGATACTGTCTGCTGAGCCGTGTATCTAATCCTCTCCTGTGTGATACTGTCTGCTGAGCCGTGTATCTAATCCTCTCCTGTGTGATACTGACTGCTGAGCTGTGTATCTAATCCTCTCCTGTGTGATACTGACTGCTGAGCCGTGTATCTAATCCTCTCCTGTGTGATACTGACTGCTGAGCTGTATCTAATCCTCTCCTGTGTGATACTGACTGCTGAGCTGTATCTAATCCTCCCCTGTGTGATACTGACTGCTGAGCCGTGTATCTAATCCTCTCCTGTGTGATACTGACTGCTGAGCCGTGTATCTAATCCTCTCCTGTGTGATACTGACTGCTGAGCCGTGTATCTAATCCTCTCCTGTGTGATACTGTCTTCTGAGCCGTGTATCTAATCCTCTCCTGTGTGATACTGTCTTCTGAGCCGTGTATCTAATCCTCTCCTGTGTGATACTGACTGCTGAGCCGTGTATCTTATCCTCTCCTGTGTGATACTGTCTGCTGAGCCGTGTATCTAATCCTCTCCTGTGTGATACTGACTGCTGAGCCGCGTATCTAATCCTCTCCTGTGTGATACTGACTGCTGAGCCGCGTATCTAATCCTCTCCTGTGTGATACTGACTGCTGAGCCGTGTATCTAATCCTCTCCTGTGTGATACTGACTGCTGAGCCGTGTATCTAATCCTCTCCTGTGTGATACTGACTGCTGAGCCGTGTATCTAATCCTCTCCTGTGTGATACTGACTGCTGAGCCGTGTATCTAATCCTCTCCTGTGTGATACTGACTGCTGAGCCGTGTATCTAATCCTCTCCTGTGTGATACTGACTGCTGAGCCGTGTATCTAATCCTCTCCTGTGTGATACTGTCTGCTGAGCCGTGTATCTAATCCTCTCCTGTGTGATACTGACTGCTGAGCCGTGTATCTAATCCTCTCCTGTGTGATACTGACTGCTGAGCCGTGTATCTAATCCTCTCCTGTGTGATACTGACTGCTGAGCCGTGTATCTAATCCTCTCCTGTGTGATACTGACTGCTGAGCCGTGTATCTAATCCTCTCCTGTGTGATACTGACTGCTGAGCCTTGAATCTAATCCTCTCCTGTATGATACTGACTGCTGAGCCGTGTATCTAATCCTATCCTGTGTGATACTGACTGCTGAGCTGTGTATCTAATTCTCTCCTGTGTGATACTGTCTGCTGAGCCGTGTATCTAATCCTCTCCTGTGTGATACTGTCTGCTGAGCCGTGTATCTAATCCTCTCCTGTGTGATACTGACTGCTGAGCCGTGTATCTAATCCTCTCCTGTGTGATACTGTCTGCTGAGCCGTGTATCTAATCCTCCCCTGTGTGATACTGTCTGCTGAGCTGTGTATCTAATCCTCTCCTGTGTGATACTGTGTGCTGAGCCGTGTATCTAATCCTCTCCTGTGTGATACTGACTGCTGAGCCGTGTATCTAATCCTCTCCTGTGTGATACTGACTGCTGAGCTGTGTATCTAATCCTCTCCTGTGTGATACTGTCTGCTGAGCCTGGTATCTAATCCTCTCCTGTGTGATACTGTCTGCTGAGCCGTGTATCTAATCCTCCCCTGTGTGATACTGTCTGCTGAGCTGTGTATCTAATCCTCTTCTGTGTGATACTGACTGCTGAGCCGTGTATCTAATCCTCTCCTGTGTGATACTGACTGCTGAGCCGTGTATCTAATCCTCTCCTGTGTGATACTGTCTGCTGAGCCGTGTATCTAATCCTCTCCTGTGTGATACTGTTTGCTGAGCCGTGTATCTAATCCTATCCTGTGTGATACTATCTGCTGAGCCGTGTATCTAATCCTCTCCTGTGTGATACTGACTGCTGAGCCGTGTGTCTAATCCTCTCCTGTGTGATACTGTCTGCTGAGCCGTGTATCTAATCCTATCCTGTGTGATACTGTCTGCTGAGACGTGTATCTAATCCTATCCTGTGTGATACTGTCTGCTGAGCCGTGTATCTAATCCTCCCCTGTGTGATACTGACTGCTGAGCTGTGTATCTAATCCTCTCCTGTGTGATACTGACTGCTGAGCCGTGTATCTAATCCTCTCCTGTGTGATACTGACTGCTGAGCCGTGTATCTAATCCTCTCCTGTGTGATACTGTCTGCTGAGCCGTGTATCTAATCCTCTCCTGTGTGATACTGTTTGCTGAGCCGTGTATCTAATCCTATCCTGTGTGATACTGACTGCTGAGCCGTGTATCTAATCCTCTCCTGTGTGATACTGACTGCTGAGCCGTGTGTCTAATCCTCTCCTGTGTGATACTGTCTGCTGAGCCGTGTATCTAATCCTATCCTGTGTGATACTGTCTGCTGAGACGTGTATCTAATCCTCTCCTGTGTGATACTGACTGCTGAGCCGTGTATCTAATCCTCTCCTGTGTGATACTGACTGCTGAGCCGTGTATCTAATCCTCCCCTGTGTGATACTGTCTGCTGAGCCGTGTATCTAATCCTCCCCTGTGTGATACTGACTGCTGAGCTGTGTATCTAATCCTCTCCTGTGTGATACTGACTGCTGAGCCGTGTATCTAATCCTCTCCTGTGTGATACTGACTGCTGAGCCGTGTATCTAATCCTCTCCTGTGTGATACTGACTGCTGAGCCGTGAATCTAATCTCCTGTGTGATACTGACTGCTGAGCCGTGTATCTAATCCTCTCCTGTGTGATACTGACTGCTGAGCTGTGTATCTAATCCTCTCCTGTGTGATACTGACTGCTGAGCCGTGTATCTAATCCTCTCCTGTGTGATACTGACTGCTGAGCCGTGTATCTAATCCTCTCCTGTGTGATACTGACTGCTGAGCCGTGAATCTAATCTCCTGTGTGATACTGACTGCTGAGCTGTGTATCTAATCCTATCCTGTGTGATACTGACTGCTGAGCTGTGTATCTAATTCTCTCCTGTGTGATACTGACTGCTGAGCCGCGTATCTAATCCTCTCCTGTGTGATACTGACTGCTGAGCCGTGTATCTAATCCTCTCCTGTGTGATACTGACTGCTGAGCCGTGTATCTAATCCTATCCTGTGTGATACTGACTGCTGAGCCGTGTATCTAATCCTCTCCTGTGTGATACTGACTGCTGAGCCGTGTATCTAATCCTCTCCTGTGTGATACTGACTGCTGAGCCGTGTATCTAATCCTCTCCTGTGTGATACTGACTGCTGAGCCGTGTATCTAATCCTCTCCTGTGTGATACTGACTGCTGAGCCGTGTATCTAATCCTCTCCTGTGTGATACTGTCTGCTGAGCCGTGTATCTAATCCTCTCCTGTGTGATACTGACTGCTGAGCCGTGTATCTAATCCTCTCCTGTGTGATACTGACTGCTGAGCCGTGTATCTAATCCTCTCCTGTGTGATACTGACTGCTGAGCCTTGAATCTAATCCTCTCCTGTGTGATACTGACTGCTGAGCCGTGTATCTAATCCTATCCTGTGTGATACTGACTGCTGAGCTGTGTATCTAATTCTCTCCTGTGTGATACTGTCTGCTGAGCCGTGTATCTAATCCTCTCCTGTGTGATACTGTCTGCTGAGCCGTGTATCTAATCCTCTCCTGTGTGATACTGACTGCTGAGCCGTGTATCTAATCCTCTCCTGTGTGATACTGTCTGCTGAGCCATGTATCTAATCCTCCCCTGTGTGATACTGTCTGCTGAGCTGTGTATCTAATCCTCTCCTGTGTGATACTGTGTGCTGAGCCGTGTATCTAATCCTCTCCTGTGTGATACTGACTGCTGAGCCGTGTATCTAATCCTCTCCTGTGTGATACTGACTGCTGAGCTGTGTATCTAATCCTCTCCTGTGTGATACTGTCTGCTGAGCCTGGTATCTAATCCTCTCCTGTGTGATACTGTCTGCTGAGCCGTGTATCTAATCCTCCCCTGTGTGATACTGTCTGCTGAGCTGTGTATCTAATCCTCTTCTGTGTGATACTGACTGCTGAGCCGTGTATCTAATCCTCTCCTGTGTGATACTGACTGCTGAGCCGTGTATCTAATCCTCTCCTGTGTGATACTGTCTGCTGAGCCGTGTATCTAATCCTCTCCTGTGTGATACTGACTGCTGAGCCGTGTGTCTAATCCTCTCCTGTGTGATACTGTCTGCTGAGCCGTGTATCTAATCCTATCCTGTGTGATACTGTCTGCTGAGACGTGTATCTAATCCTATCCTGTGTGACACTGTCTGCTGAGCCGTGTATCTAATCCTCCCCTGTGTGATACTGACTGCTGAGCCGTGTGTCTAATCCTCTCCTGTGTGATACTGTCTGCTGAGCCGTGTATCTAATCCTATCCTGTGTGATACTGTCTGCTGAGACGTGTATCTAATCCTATCCTGTGTGATACTGTCTGCTGAGCCGTGTATCTAATCCTCTCCTGTGAGATACTGACTGCTGAGCTGTGTATCTAATCCTTTCCTGTGTGATACTGACTGCTGATTCGTGTATCTAATCCTCTCTTGTGTGATACTGTCTGCTGAGCCGTGTATCTAATCCTCTCCTGTGTGATACTGACTGCTGAGCAGTGTATCTAATCCTCTCCTGTGTGATACTGACTGCTGAGCCGTGTATCTAATCCTCTCCTGTGTGATACTGACTGCTGAGCCGTGTATCTAATCCTCTCTTGTGTGATACTGTCTGCTGAGCCGTGTATCTAATCCTCTCCTGTGTGATACTGACTGCTGAGCAGTGTATCTAATCCTCTCCTGTGTGATACTGACTGCTGAGCCGTGTATCTAATCCTCTCCTGTGTGATACTGTCTGCTGAGCCGTGTATCTAATCCTCTCCTGTGTGATACTGACTGCTGAGCAGTGTATCTAATCCTCTCCTGTGTGATACTGTCTGCTGAGCCGTGTATCTAATCCTCTCCTGTGTGATACTGTCTGCTGAGCCGTGTATCTAATCCTCTCCTGTGTGATACTGACTGCTGATTCGTGTATCTAATCCTCTCCTGTGTGATACTGTCTGCTGAGCCGTGTATCTAATCCTCTCCTGTGTGATACTGTCTGCTGAGCCGTGTATCTAATACTCTCCTGTGTGATACTGTCTGCTGAGCCGTGTATCTAATCCTATCCTGTGTGATACTGTCTGCTGAGCCGTGTATCTAATCCTGTCCTGTGTGATACTGACTGCTGAGCCGTGTATCTAATCCTTTCCTGTGTGATACTATCTGCTGAGCCGTGTATCTAATCCTCCTGTGTGATACTGACTGCTGAGCCGTGTATCTAATCCTGTGAGGATGCAGGGGGCGGGGCTTTCTCTGGGGTTCTGTCAGTCATGTGACAGGCAGTGGTCTCCATGGGAACAGTGAGGGAAGAAACACCCCCCCCTGCAGATCATGTGACTCTTTTATGGATTAATACATAGACGGCATCTGATGGGGGAAGGGAGGTGTTTCTTTTGTCACTGTTGCCATGGAGACCGCTGCCTGTCACATGACTGACGGATCCGCAGTGAAAGCGTGTATGGGGTGTGATATAACAGGAGGAGTATACAGTGTGGGGGGAGTGTACAGTGTATATACAGTGTGTGAATGTCACGATTCACACCGTGACCGTCACCCCTACGTCACGGATCGGGGTGACTTTAGGCCAACAGACGGCTATCACATGTGCAGGGGGGCTTATCTTAGTTATCCCTCCACTCCACAATGTGATGAAAAACCACACACAAGGCTATTGACCTCTTAGTTACAGCAGGGGCTTATTCTAGGTATCCCACTGCTCTTCAATATACCACGAACTGCAGGGATTTATGTATATCCCGCTTACAGTTCCACTTAAGACTTGCAGCTCTCTGGCGCCCCCTTACTCTCAGGTCAGATTAGGTACTACACCTGGGGTAATTAGTCGCCAGAAAGGCTGCCTGCTATGTACTGGCTATTGGGCACGCTGCAGCGACGTTATAAACTACTCCCACTCAGGCAGGAACAATAATTATCAACGCCGCAGTCGCTACAACACCCAAAGGCCGGCACACGGTAAGCTGCCAACAGCTTCGATTAAACGGGTCCGAAGCTAACCCAAAACAGTAGCGTAATTCCCTTCAGAAGACTTGGGGTACGTTTTAGAACAGGAAGGACGAATCTAGTATTAAATAATATACCCCATCAAAGGTTTCAGGCTGTGTTTATAAACAGTTATATAAAGATGTTACAATATGAGACAATTGAAAAATATGTACAAGGTAATTATAAAAATAACAGGGGTTAAATGAGAAATAACACTTACATGTGTTCAGAGCATTGCAGGCAACCAGGCTAGTTCCATATGTCCCAATGCATTAGGACTCTGGTTAGGAACAGCTCTTCAAGTCAGACTCACATAGGCTCCAGCAGACAAGACAGCCTTATAGCTCAACCTGATGACATCACAGAAAGGGCTGGTTTTTCCAGACCCTCCTACCTCTTCAGTTTAACTAAATTTAACCTAAATTTGTCTAATGCCTGTAACTCCACTACAGAACATGTCATAGTCATAACAAACCCAGCATTTATCTTGTATTAACATTGGCATTCTAATGAGATCAAATATGTCCTATTTGTGATGCATAATTACAGAGAAATCCCTACTTTTTTACCTGATGGAGTTAGAAGCTCATGTTTACAGCGGTTGACAGATACGCCGATGGACGTAAAGAATATGTATTTTTCCTTTTTCTAGCCTCAATCGTTAGCCCAA
Organism: Ranitomeya imitator; assembly: GCF_032444005.1. Classification (NCBI taxonomy): domain Eukaryota; kingdom Metazoa; phylum Chordata; class Amphibia; order Anura; family Dendrobatidae; genus Ranitomeya; species Ranitomeya imitator. The sequence continues at coordinate 1,570,795 of NC_091291.1, forward strand.
TATCGTACAAGAATGGAACAAAGGACTTCTTGCATTTACAGAAGGGAATCAGACCGGTTTTAGCTAGTACAACTTTCCACTGCAGCTATGCCAGTCGTAAATACCTTTCTTCAATAAACCTTCCCCACAAACATTGACAAGGCAAGCTAAACACAGAATGAAGGGGGGTCAACGCCCACCCTATATGTGCTGGCAGAGAAACTAAACTTATAAGATATTTCATACAATATCGTGACACCTCCCCCTTTTGGTGTGTGCTACGGAGGAAGAGCCCCTCGGTATGCCTCCATGCGCACCTCAGTAGGTTCACCCTGGCGGGACAGTTCATCTGCATTTCCATGCTCCCTGCCCGTTTTGTGTTCAATGGTGAAGTCAAACTGCTGAAGGACAAGGCTCCAGCGTAGCAACCTGCCGTTGGTTCCATACATGGCATTTAGCCAGCAAAGAGGGTGGTGGTCGGTCACCACAGTGAAGGCGCGACCGTACAAGTAGGGCTGCAAGCGCTGCAGGGCACAGACTATGGCCAGGCACTCCTTCTCGGTGGTGGAGTAGGCCACTTCCGTCGGCAAAAGTTTCCAGCTCAGGTATAACACAGGGGGCTCTTGGTCCTCCGAGTCAACCTGGCTGAGTACAGCACCGAGGCTAAACTCACTGGCGTCGGTATGCACCAAGAACGGTCGACTGCTTTCAACACAGGTGCGTTGCACAGTGCTGTTTTCAATGTCTGGAAGGCCCCCTCACAGCCATCGGTCCAGTTGACAATGTGGGGTAGCTTCTTCCTGGTGAGGTCGTCAAGGGTTTTGCCATGCTACTAAAGTGCTGTACGAAGCGCCTATAGTACCCTGCAGTGCCCAGGAAGGACATCACCTGTTTCTTGGTCCTGGGGGTGGGCCAGTTCACGATCGCGCCCACTTTCTCAGGCTCTGGCTTTAGGGTGCCTCCGCCTACCCGGCGCCCCAGGTAGTGGACTGTTGTGAATTCTGTGGCTGAGTTCACTCCTGTGGTCACAAGTGGTATTGCAGTCTCTGGGCTTCCTCCCTCAGGGGTTTTGGTGAGCTCGTTGGCTGCCTTGCTATTTAGCTCCACCTGAGTCTGTCTTCCTTGCTCCTTGTCAATGTTCCAGTGTTGGATCTGAGCTACTGCATCTTTCCTTGGGCCTGCTGCTCTGCTAGATAAGTGCTTCTAGTTTGTTTTCTGTTTTCTCTGTCCAGCTTGCTATTAACTTTTGCTGGAAGCCCTGAGAAGCAAAGGGGTGCACCGCCGTGCTGTTAGTTCGGCACGGTGGGTCTTTTTGCCCCTTTGCGTGGTTTTCGTTTTAGGGTTTTTTGTAGACTGCATAGTTCTCTTTGCTATCCTCGCTCTGTCTAGAATATCGGGCCTCACTTTGCTGAATCTATTTCATTCCTACGTTTGTCTTTTCATCTTGCTAACAGTCATTATATGTGGGGGGCTGCCTATTCCTTTGGGGTATTTCTCTGAGGTAAGTCAGGCTTGTATTTCTATCTTCAGGCTAGTCAGCTCCTCAGGCAGTGCCGAGTTGCATAGGTAGTGATAGGCGCAATCCACTGCTGCTTATAGTTGTGTGAGGATAGATCAGGTACTGCGGTCTGCAGAGATTCCACGTCTCAGAGCTCGTCCTATTGTTTTTGGTTATTGCCAGATCTCTGTATGTGCGCTGATTACTGCACACTGTGTTGCCTGATTGCCGGCCATAACAGTACAAGGAGCCACACCAATGATTCCCAATAGAGGGAAAAAAGAAATCCTGACATCATTTTTTTTTCTTAGCTCTGTCTTCAGTCTTTTTTTTCCCCTAGACATTAGAGTGCTTCAGGACACAGCTGTGGACATGGATATTCAGGCTCTGTGCTCCTCAATGGATAATCTCGTTGTAAATGTACAAAAGATTCAAGATACTATTGATCAGAAATCGATGCTAGAACCAAGAATTCCGATTCCTGATTTGTTTTTTTGGTGACAGAACTAAGTTCCTGAGCTTCAGAAATAATTGTAAGCTATTTTTGGCCTTGAAACCTCATTCTTCTGGTAATCCTATTCAACAGGTTTTGATTATTATTTCTTTTTTGCGCGGCGACCCACAGGACTGGGCGTTTTCTCTTGCACCAGGAGATTCTGCATTGAGTAATGTTGATGCATTTTTCCAGGCGCTGGGATTGCTTTACGATGAGCCTAGTTCAGTGGATCAGGCTGAGAAAAATCTGCTGGCTTTGTGCCAGGGTCAGGATGATGTAGAAGTATATTGTCAGAAATTTAGGAAGTGGTCAGTACTCACTCTGTGGAATGAATCTGCACTAGCGGCTTTGTTCAGAAAGGGGCTCTCTGAAGCTCTTAAGGATGTAATGGTGGGATTTCCTATGCCTGCTGGTTTGAATGAGTCTATGTCCTTGGCCATTCAGATCGGTCGTCGCTTGCGTGAGCGTAAATCTGTGCACCATCTGGCGGTATTGTCTGAGAGTAAACCTGAGCCTATGCAGTGCGATAGGACTATGACTAGAGTTGAACGGCAGGAATACAGACGTCTGAATGGTCTGTGTTTCTACTGTGGTGATTCCACTCATGCTATTTCTAATTGTCCTAAACGCACTAGGCGGTTCGATAGCTCTGCCGTTATTGGTACTGTACAGTCCAAATTCCTTTTGTCCATTACCTTAATGTGCTCTTTGTCATCATATTCTGTCATGGCGTTTGTGGATTCAGGCGCTGCCCTGAATCTGATGGATTTGGATTATGCTAAACGTTGTGGATTTTTCTTGGAGCCTTTGCGGTGTCCTATTCCGTTGAGAGGAATTGATGCTACACCTTTGGCCAAGAATAAGCCTCAGTACTGGGCCCAGCTGACCATGTGCATGGCTCCTGCACATCAGGAAGTTATTCGCTTTCTGGTATTGCATAATTTGCATGATGTGGTCGTGTTGGGGTTGCCATGGCTACAAACCCATAATCCAGTATTGGATTGGAACTCTATGTCGGTAACCAGCTGGGGTTGTCAGGGAGTACATGGTGATGTTCCATTTTTGTCTATTTCGTCATCCATTCCTTCTGACATCCCAGAGTTCTTGTCGGACTTTCAGGATGTATTTGAAGAGCCCAAGTCCGATGCCCTACCTCCGCATAGGAATTGTGATTGTGCTATCGATTTGATTCCTGGTAGTAAATTCCCTAAGGGTCGTTTATTTAATTTGTCCGTACCTGAACACACCGCTATGCGCAGTTATGTGAAGGAATCCCTGGAGAAGGGACATATTCGCCCATCGTCGTCACCATTGGGAGCAGGGTTCTTTTTTGTAGCCAAGAAGGATGGTTCGCTAAGACCGTGTATTGATTACCGCCTTCTTAATAAGATCACTGTTAAGTTTCAGTATCCCTTGCCATTGATTTCTGACTTGTTTGCTCGGATTAAGGGGGCTAGTTGGTTTACTAAGATTGATCTTCGTGGTGCGTATAATCTGGTGAGAATCAGGCAGGGAGATGAATGGAAAACGGCATTTAATACGCCCGAGGGTCATTTTGAGTATCTGGTGATGCCGTTCGGACTTGCCAATGCTCCATCTGTTTTTCAGTCTTTTATGCATGACATTTTCCGTGAGTATCTGGATAAATTCTTGATTGTTTACTTGGATGACATTTTGATCTTCTCAGATGATTGGGAGTCTCATGTGAAGCAAGTCAGAATGGTTTTCCACGTACTGCGTGCTAATTCCTTGTTCGTGAAGGGATCAAAGTGTCTCTTCGGTGTGCAGAAAGTTTCATTTTTGGGGTTCATCTTTTCCGCTTCTACTATCGAGATGGATCCGGTTAAGGTTCAGGCCATCCAGGATTGGACTCAGCCGACATCTCTAAAAAGTCTGCAGAAATTCCTGGGCTTTGCTAATTTTTATCGTCGCTTCATCTGTAATTTTTCTAGCATTGCCAGACCATTGACCGATTTGACCAAGAAGGGTGCTGATTTGGTTAATTGGTCTTCTGCTGCCGTGGAAGCTTTTCAGGAGTTGAAGCGTCGTTTTTGCTGTGCCCCTGTGTTGTGTCAACCTGATGTTTCTCTTCCGTTCCAGGTCGAGGTTGATGCTTCTGAGATTGGTGCAGGGGCGGTTTTGTCACAGAGAGGTTCTGGTTGCTCAGTGTTCAAACCATGTGCTTTCTTTTCCAGGAAATTTTCTGCTGCTGAGCGTAATTATGATGTGGGCAACCGAGAGTTGCTGGCCATGAAGTGGGCATTCGAGGAGTGGCGTCATTGGCTTGAGGGTGCTAAGCATCGCGTGGTGGTTTTGACTGATCATAAGAACCTTACTTATCTTGAGTCTGCCAAGCGCTTGAATCCTAGACAGGCCCGTTGGTCGTTATTTTTTGCTCGTTTTGATTTTGTGATTTCATACCTTCCGGGCTCTAAAAATGTGAAGGCGGATGCTCTGTCTAGGAGTTTTGTGCCCGACTCTCCGGGGTTATCTGAGCCGGCGAGTATCCTCAAGGAAGGAGTCATTGTGTCTGCCATCTCCCCTGATTTGCGGAGAGTGTTGCAGAAATTTCAGGCTAATAAACCTGATCGTTGTCCGGCCGAGAAACTGTTCGTCCCTGATAGGTGGACTAGTAAAGTTATCTCTGAACTTCATTGTTCGGTGCTGGCCGGTCATCCAGGAATCTTTGGTACCAGGGAGTTGGTGGCTAGATCCTTCTGGTGGCCATCTCTGTCACGGGATGTGCGTGCTTTTGTGCAGTCCTGTGGAATTTGTGCTAGGGCTAAGCCCTGCTGTTCACGTGCCAGTGGGTTGCTTTTGCCCTTGCCGGTCCCGAAGAGGCCTTGGACACATATTTCGATGGATTTCATTTCTGACCTTCCCGTTTCTCAAAAAATGTCGGTTATTTGGGTGGTCTGTGATCGCTTTTCTAAAATGGTCCATCTGGTACCCTTGGTTAAATTGCCTTCCTCCTCTGATTTGGTGCCTTTGTTCTTCCAGCATGTGGTTCGTTTACATGGCATTCCTGAGAAAATTGTTTCTGACAGAGGTTCCCAGTTTGTCTCGAGGTTCTGGCGAGCCTTTTGTGGTAGGATGGGCATTGACCTATCTTTCTCCTCGGCCTTCCATCCTCAGACTAATGGCCAGACCGAACGAACCAATCAGACCTTGGAAACATATCTGAGATGTTTTGTTTCCGCTGACCAGGATGATTGGGTGTCATTTTTGCCGTTGGCTGAGTTCGCCCTTAATAATCGGGCCAGCTCGGCCACCTTGGTCTCTCCATTTTTCTGCAATTCTGGGTTCCATCCTCGTTTCTCTTCAGGACAGGTTGAGTCTTCGGACTGTCCTGGTGTGGATTCTGTGGTGGACAGGTTGCAGCAGATCTGGACTCAGGTAGTGGACAATTTGACCTTGTCCCAGGAGAAGGCTCAGCTTTTCGCTAATCGCAGACGCCGTGTGGGACCCCGACTTCGTGTTGGGGATCTGGTTTGGTTATCTTCTCGTCATATTCCTATGAAGGTTTCCTCTCCTAAATTTAAACCTCGTTTTATTGGTCCGTATAGGATTTCTGAGATTCTCAATCCGGTTTCTTTTCGTCTGACCCTCCCAGACTCCTTTTCCATACATAATGTATTCCATAGGTCGTTGTTGAGGAGATACGTGGCACCTATGGTTCCATCTGTGGAGCCTCCTGCCCCTGTTTTGGTGGAGGGGGAATTGGAGTATATTGTGGAGAAGATTTTGGATTCTCGTGTCTCTAGACGGAAACTCCAGTATCTGGTCAAATGGAAGGGTTATGCTCAGGAAGATAATTCCTGGGTTTTTGCCTCTGATGTCCATGCCCCAGATCTTGTTCGTGCCTTTCATGTGGCTCATCCTGGTCGGCCTGGGGGTTCTGGTGAGGGTTCGGTGACCCCTCCTCAAGGGGGGGGTACTGTTGTGAATTCTGTGGCTGAGTTCACTCCTGTGGTCACAAGTGGTATTGCAGTCTCTGGGCTTCCTCCCTCAGGGGTTTTGGTGAGCTCGTTGGCTGCCTTGCTATTTAGCTCCACCTGAGTCTGTCTTCCTTGCTCCTTGTCAATGTTCCAGTGTTGGATCTGAGCTACTGCATCTTTCCTTGGGCCTGCTGCTCTGCTAGATAAGTGCTTCTAGTTTGTTTTCTGTTTTTTCTGTCCAGCTTGCTATTAACTTTTGCTGGAAGCTCTGAGAAGCAAAGGGGTGCACCGCCGTGCTGTTAGTTCGGCACGGTGGGTCTTTTTGCCCCTTTGCGTGGTTTTCGTTTTAGGGTTTTTTGTAGACTGCATAGTTCTCTTTGCTATCCTCGCTCTGTCTAGAATATCGGGCCTCACTTTGCTGAATCTATTTCATTCCTACGTTTGTCTTTTCATCTTGCTAACAGTCATTATATGTGGGGGGCTGCCTATTCCTTTGGGGTATTTCTCTGAGGTAAGTCAGGCTTGTATTTCTATCTTCAGGCTAGTCAGCTCCTCAGGCAGTGCCGAGTTGCATAGGTAGTGATAGGCGCAATCCACTGCTGCTTATAGTTGTGTGAGGATAGATCAGGTACTGCGGTCTGCAGAGATTCCACGTCTCAGAGCTCGTCCTATTGTTTTTGGTTATTGCCAGATCTCTGTATGTGCGCTGATTACTGCACACTGTGTTGCCTGATTGCCGGCCATAACAGTGGACCTCCCTCGTGCCCATCTGGCACTTTCCCAGCTTGATGGTCAGTCTTGCTTGGTGAATTCACCCGAGCACCTCCTCGAGATGCTGCAGGTGTTCCTTCCAGGAGGGACTGAAGATGGCAATATCATTCAAGTACGTCACTGCGTACTTCTCCAGTCCCTGAAGCAGGAGGTTGACCATCCGCTGGAAAGTGGCTGGGGCATTCTTCATGCCGAATGGCATGACCGTGGACTCGTACAGTCCAAAGGGTGTGATAAAGGCAGACTTCTCCTGCACCTCGGGGCTCAAGGGAATCCAGTATCCTCGACTCAGATCCATTATTGTCAGGTATTTTGCGCCAGCTAACCTCTCAAGCAGCTCCTCGATGTGCGGCATTGGGTGCGCGTCAGGCTGTGATGGCGTTGAGCCCCCTGTAGTCCAAGCAGAACCGGGTGGTCCGGTCTTTCTTTGGCACGAGAACTACAGGTGAGGCCCACGCGCTCTTTGACCGTCGAATCTCCCCCAGCTGTAACATCTCATCGATCTCCTCACGCATAACCTGCTGCACCTGGTCAGATATTCGATAGGGTGTTCGCCGTAGTGGGGCGTGATTCCCGGTGTCCACCTCGTGGACTGCTAACTCAGTCCTCCCAGGTCGGTTGGAGAACACGACCCGGATGGGTTCCAGTGTGGTTTCCAACTGCAACCGCTGGGGTTTAGTTAACGAGGCGCTTACCTTCACGTCCTCGATGGACCCACTGGCCTTGGCTTGGGCCAGCATATTCAGGAGGGTGTCTTCCTCCCCGTCTTCGGCCAAGCTGCAGACCGGTAGGACAAAAGGTTCACGTTCGTGATGAGCCTTCATCATGTTGACGTGAAAGGTCTTTCGCCTACCCCGAGCGTGGTCAAGCGTGACCACGTAAGTGACCGGGTTGAGCTGTTGGTGGACGACGTACGGGCCCTCCCAGGCTGCCTGAAGCTTATCCTTTGGTACGGGGACCAGCACCCACACCTTTTGATCCACGTGGTAGGCCTGCTCCCGGGCGTTCTGGTCGTATCAGTGCTTCTGGTCAGCCTGAGCCTGCATCATGTTGTCATGCACCAACTGCGTCAAGGTCTGCATCTTGTCACGGAAGCGCATGACATACTCCACTATGGACACTTCAGAAGGGTTCGGCTCCTCTTCCCAGGATTCTCTTACCAACCCAAGGGGTCCCCGGACTCACCTGCCGTACAGGAGCTCGAAGGGGGAGAACCCTGTCGAGGCCTGCGGAACCAGCGAATAGCAGGTGTGGGAGGTACCGCTCCCAGTCGCGCCCTTGGGTCTCAACCAGCATGCATAGCATCTGTTTGAGGGTACCATTGAAGCGTTCACACAAGCCATTGGTCTGTGGGTGATACGCACTCGATACTAGGTGCTTCACCTGCATTCTCTTACAGAGAGCCTCCATTAGGCGAGACATAAATTGGGTCCCTTGATCAGTAAGCATTTCTCTGGAAAATCCTTCACGGGAAAAGATGGCCAACAGGGCATCCGCCACCTTATCTGCCCTAGTTGACTACAGAGCTACTGCCTCTGGGTACCGGGTAGCATAGTCTACCGCAGTAAGGATGTATTGCTTTCCAGAGCTGCTGGGGATGGCCAGCGGGCCCACAGTGTCCACCGCGATTCTCTGGAAAGGCTCCTCTATCACTGGCAAAGGGATCAGGGGAGCCTTAAGAGCAGGACCCGCCTTACCCACTCTTTGACAGGTGATACAGGAGCGGCAGTAGTTTGACACAACTGTCCCCATCTTAGGCCAATAGAAGTGTTGAGACAGCCGGGCCTTAGTTTTGCTGATCCCCAAGTGTCCAGCCAGCGGGATCTTATGGGCAATCCGTAACAACTCACCCCGGAATTGCTGCGGGACGACCAGCTGTCTTTCCCTCAACCACTTCTTTTGTGATTCTCCGGGTACTGTCTCCCGGTATAATCTTCCTCGTTCCCAGAACACCCTTTCCTTATCAGTCTCGGAGGTGGGTGTCTCGGCGAGTTGTCTCAAACGCTCTAGGCTCGCATCTGTGTGCAGAGCGGCCTGAAACTCCTGGCTAGGGGAAGCCAGAAGCGATGTCAGGGTCCCTTCCCCACGGGAACCCTCTAGGACCTGATCTGGGTCCACCTCTGGTTCAGTCACACTGATGACCAAGGAGAGTCCGGAAGGCCAACAGTTATCTGCGTTCCGGGCACTCTGACTGCAGGTGACAGCAGCTACGTAGGCTGTTTCCCAGGGAATTTCTACAGACCCATCAGCCGGCGCTGCTATGGGCTCTACCTCCCCATCCACCCCCAACACTGCAGGGGCAGTGCTACTTATGGGCCAGTTACCTTCCTCGGTGGCACTGGTCACTTTCATGGCATCACCTTCCTCACGGTTCCCATGCCTCTCCCCATTTCCTGTAGCACCGACACTTGCCCCTGTTAGGGGTTCCTCAGCCATCTCACTCCGCAGAGCGACGTGGCTGGGCACACTTGTACCTATGGACACATTAACCTTCACAGAAAAATCATTATCAGGTTCAGTTGGCACAGGTACAACATTTTCACCATCAATCCTAGGGAAAAAATGGTTACTAGATGCATCATTGCAAGATAAAGCATGGTCAGATAACACATGCGATTTCCCATCATTATCATCATCATCATCATCATCATCAGGCTTGACGTTACCCTCATTAGTAGATTGCGGAAGGGTGTCAGGAACATAGTATGCAACCATCCTCCCCAAATCAGTCCCCAACAAAACATCAGTGGGCAAATTATCAGACAGCCCCATTTCCTTCACCCCGCTCCCGGCACCCCAATCAATATAAGCCCGGGCCATCGGTAAGGGACAGCTGATGCCCCCAATCCCAGTGACAGGGTTTTCCCCGGAATGATGTCTTCAGGGGCCGCCAGTTTGGGTCGGATGAGGGTTCGTTCAGCCCTGGTGTCCTTGAGGCCTGTAGCAACATGGCCTCCCACAGTGACGTGCTGCACGTTGTCACACACCCTCCCAACCACATCACCCACCAAAAGAACTGCTCATTAGGCCATGGGGCCTTGGCTGGGAGGTTCTTCTGCTTGTCTGGACAGTGGGTACTGATATGACCAGGCCGCCTGCAGTGGTAACGCTGGCGAGGTTTGGTGGTAGGTCTAGTGTTGTTGGCCACGGGGGCAGGACATTCTGGTGTGTTGGCTGGCAGGGGTACTGGCGTTGGATGCAGGCCTACCCCCTCTCCAGCTGGTGGTGACTGGCTTCCACGCTTCCGATCTACGGTTGGCCTCATAGGCATCGGCAATCTGCGCTGCTTTCGTCACATCTTTGGGTTCTCTGTCCATCACGAACTGCCGCACCTCAGCTGGGCAAAGATGAAAGAACTGGTCTTTGATCATCAGGTCTCGCAGCTGTGCAAAGGTGGTCACTGACAGTCCTTGGGTCCACTGGTCAAAGTGGGTCCCCAGTCCATGCACCACATCACTGTAACTGTCGTGTGGGCCACGTTGGAGGGTCCGGAACTTTCTACGGTACACCTCGGGAGTAAGCTGGTACTTGGTTATCAGGGCCTGCTTGATGATCTCATTGTCTCCATCTTGTTCTTGAGGGAGGGCAGCAAACGCCTCCAGAGCTTTGCCTATTCATCTGTAGGCAGCCGGTACTGTCTGCAGGCTTTCTCAAAGGCCCGCAGAAAAGTGTCCAAGTCCCCGTCCTTTTCCATAACAGGAAAGTGATCGGGCCGGGGCTTAGGTATCTGAGCGGTGCTGGGCTCACGGCTCTGGGTGGTGGAGGGCATCCCCACCTGCCGGAGCATCTCCAGTTCATGTTCTCGCTGGGCTTGGCGCTCGGCTCTCTCAGCCTCCCGCTCGGCTCGCTCCTGGTATTGCTGGATCAGCTGCAGACGTCTCTCTAGGTCATCTGCTGAGCATTGTTGCAGAGCCAGCTGCAGGAGGAGGTCTGCGCCCCCCTGGTTGCCAGTAGGGCCCGTATTCAGTGGTTGGACCTCTGCTGCAGCACCATGTTCGCTTGTGCTGGCTTCCGTGGCCTCTGGGCTCTGTGGCCTGGCTTGGTCTGCTTCAAATTGCACCAGGTCAGCAACCATTTGAGCCTTGGTCTTACCCTGGGGGTTCAGGCCATGGTACGTGCATATCCCAGCAAGAGTGTCCTTCTTCTGCTGGGTGTACCAGGCTTCTCCTTTCGCAGCCATGGTTGCCAAATAAAAGATAGGATAGAAAAACGAAGAGAAAGGGAAGGGATAATTACCAGTACATACAATTGTCTCAGGACTAATAAACACTGAGTTCGTTGTCCAAACTTATTTGCACAGAGTCCTCGCAAGAACTTTGCAAGTTTTTAGTGAGAGGAATGATTGCTCAAACCAAATCACTAATGCTCTAATATATCCCACCGCTTTGCCACCAATTTGTCACGATTCACACCGTGACCGTCACCCCGTCACGGGTCGGGGTAACTTTAGGCCAACAGACGGCTATCACATGTGCAGGGGGGGGGGGTTATCTTAGTTATCCCTCCACAATGTGATGAAAACACACACAAGGCTATTGACCTCTTAGTTTACGGCAGGGGCTTATTTTAGGTATCCCACTGCTCTTCAATATACCACGAACTGCAGGGATTTATGTATATCCCGCTTACAGTTCCACTTAAGACTTGCAGCTCTCTGGCGCCCCTCTTACTCTCAGGTCAGATTAGGTACTGCACCTGGGGTAATTAGTCGCCAGAAAGGCTGCCTGCTATGTACTGGCTATTGGGCACGCTGCAGCGACGCGATAAACTACTCCCACTCAGGCAGGAACAATAATTATCAACGCCGCAGTCTCTACAACGACACCCAAAAGCCTGCACACGGTATTGCTGCCACCAGCTTCGATTAAACAGGTCCGAAGCTAACCCAAAACAATAGCGTAATTTCCTTCAGGAGACGGGGTACGTTTTAGAACAGGAGAACGAATCTAGTATATTAAATATTATACTCCATAAATGATTTTCAGACAGTGTTTATAAAAAGTTATATAAAGATGTTACAATATGAGACAATTGAAAAATATGTACAAGGTAATTATAAAATAAACAAGGATTAAATGAGAAAAGGTACAACTCACATGTTCTCAGTCCATATCAGTTCAGGCAACTAGGCTAGGCCCATATGTCCCAATGCATTAGGACTGGTTAGCAACAGCTCTTCAGGTCAGACTCACATGGCTTCCAGCAGCAGACTGACTGCTGGAGTCTGGCCAACAAACTTATAGCTGCAGCCTGTGACATCACTGAAAGGGGTTGGATTACCCTGTCCCTCCTACCTCTTCAGTTTAACTAACTATAACCTAAATTCGTCTTATGCTTGTAACTCCGCTACAGAACATGTTATGGTCATAACAAACCCAGCATTCATCTCGTATTAACATTGGCATTCTAATATCAAATATGTCATATGTGGGATGCATAATTACAGAGAAATCCCTACTTTTTTACCTGATGGAGTTAGAAGCTCCTGTTTACAGCGGTTAACAGATCCGTCGCTGGACATAAAGAATATGTATTTTCCTTTTTTCTAGCCTAGCTCATTTGCCCAATATCTGATCATATTGGGACAAAGGACTCTCATGGATTTCTGGAAACTTCTAGACAGTTCTGCTAGAGGGAGATTTGAGCCTAGTCGTAAATACCTTTCGGCAATAAAACTCCCCCACATGCATTGGCAAGACAGGCTCTTGCCTGAGTGAAGGGGAAGGGGGGCGGGGAGGGGTTTGGCCCACCGTCTGGCTAACAAGAGAAACTAAACTTATATGATATTTCACACAATATCGTGACAAGTATCATCTCCATGCTGATGACACACAGATTTACATCTCTGGACCAGATATCACCTCCCTACTAACCAGAATCCCTCAATGTCTGTCCACTATTTCATCCTTCTTCTCCACTAGATTACTGAAACTTAACATGGACAAAGCAGAATTCATCATCTTTCCCCCATATCACGTGAGCCCCCCCCCCCATGAACCTATCCATTACAGTAAATGGCTGCCCACTCTCCCCAGTCCCACAAGCTTGCTGCCTCAGGGTTATCCTTGACGCTGATCTCTCTTTAAAACCACATATCCAAGCCCTTTCCACTTCCTGCCGACTTCAAATCAAAAATATTTCACGAATCCATTCATTCCTCAACCAAGAATCTGCAAAAACCCTAGTCCATGCCCTCATCATCTCTCGCCTCGACTACTGTAACCTCCTTCTCTGTGGCCTCCCCTCTAAGGGTACCGTTACACAGTGCCATTTTGATCGCTACGATGGTACGATTCGTGACGTTCCAGCGATATCGTTAAGATATCGCTGTGTCTGACACGCAGCAGCGATCAGGGATCCTGCTGAGAATCGTACGTCGTAGCAGATCGTTTGGAACATTCTTTCGTCGCTGGATCTCCCGCTGTCATCGCTAGATCGGTGTGTGTGACACCGATCTAGCGATGCGTTCGCTTGTAACCAGGGTAAACATCTGGTTACTAAGCGCAGGACCGCGCTTAGTAACACGATGTTTACCCTGGTTACCAGCGTAAATGTAAAAAACAAACAAACAGTACATACTTACATTCCGGTGTCTGTCCCTTGCCGTCTGCTTCCCGCACTCACTGACTGCCGGCCGTAAAGTGAAAGCAGAGCACAGCGGTGACGTCACCGCTGTGCTCTGCTTTCACTTTACGGGAGCAGTCAGTGAGTGCGGGAAGCAGACGGCAAGGGACAGACACCGGAATGTAAGTATGTACTGTTTTTTTTTTACGCTGGTAACCAGGGTAAACATCGGGTTACTAAGCGCGGTCCTGCGCTTAGTAACCCGATGTTTACCCTGGTTACCCGGGGACCTCGGCATCGTTGGTCGCTGGAGAGCTGTCTGTGTGACAGCTCTCCAGCGACCACACTACGACTTACCTACGATCACGGCCAGGTCGTATCGCTGGTCGTGATAATTGGTAAATCGTATAGTGTGACGGTACCCTTACAATCTCGCACCCCTCCAATCTATTCTAAACTCAGCTGCCCGACTAATCCACCTGGCCCCCCGCTATTCCCCAGCTTCTCCCCTCTGTCAATCCCTTCACTGGCTCCCCATTGCCCAGAGACTCCAGTACAAAACCCTAACCATGACGTACAAAGCCATCCACAACCTGTCTCCTTCATACATCTGTGACCTCGTCTCCCGGTACTTTCCTACACGCAACCTCCGATCCTCACAAGATCTCCTTCTCTACTCCCCTCTTATCTCCTCTTCCCACAATCATATACAAGATTTCTCTCGCGCATCCCCCTACTCTGGAACCCTCTACCACAGTGTTCCCCAACTTCGCTCCTCAAGAGCCACCAACAGGTCATGTTTTCAGGATTTCCTTAGTATTGCATAGGTGATAATTGCATCACCTGGACAGGTAAGCATTCAATCACCTGTGCAATACTACGGAAATCCTGAAAACATGACCTGTTGGTGGCTCTTGAGGACTGGAGTTGGGGAACAATGCTCTGCCACAACACATCAGACTCTCGCCTACCATCGAAACCTTCAAAAAGAACCTGAAGACCCACCTCTTCCAACAAGCCTACAATCTGCAGTAACCACCGATCGACCAAACCGCTGCATGACCAGCTCTATCCTCACCTACTGTATCCTCACCCATCCCCTGTAGATTGTGAGCCCTCGCGGGCAGGGTCCTCTCTCCTCCTGTATTCTCACCCATCCCTTGTAGATTGTGAGCCCTCGCGGGCAGGGTCCTCTCTCCTCCTGTATCCTCACCCATCCCTTGTAGATTGTGAGCCCTCGCGGGCAGGGTCCTCTCTCCTCCTGTATCCTCACCCATCCCTTGTAGATTGTGAGCCCTCGCGGGCAGGGTCCTCTCTCCTCCTGTATCCTCACCCATCCCTTGTAGATTGTGAGCCCTCACGGGCAGGGTCCTCTCTCCTCCTGTATCCTCACCCATCCCTTGTAGATTGTGAGCCCTCGCGGGCAGGGTCCTCTCTCCTACTGTATCCTCACCCATCCCTTGTAGATTGTGAGCCCTCGCGGGCAGGGTCCTCTCTCCTCCTGTATCCTCACCCATCCCTTGTAGATTGTGAGCCCTCGCGGGCAGGGTCCTCTCTCCTCCTGTATCCTCACCCATCCCTTGTAGATTGTGAGCCCTCGCGGGCAGGGTCCTCTCTCCTCCTGTATCCTCACCCATCCCTTGTAGATTGTGAGCCCTCGCGGGCAGGGTCCTCTCTCCTCCTGTATCCTCACCCATCCCTTGTAGATTGTGAGCCCTCGTGGGCAGGGTCCTCTCTCCTACTGTATCCTCACCCATCCCTTGTAGATTGTGAGCCCTCGCGGGCAGGGTCCTCTCTCCTCCTGTATCCTCACCCATCCCTTGTAGACTGTGAGCCCTCGCGGGCAGGGTCCTCTCTCCTCCTGTATCCTCACCCATCCCTTGTAGATTGTGAGCCCTCGTGGGCAGGGTCCTCTCTCCTCCTGTATCCTCACCCATCCCTTGTAGATTGTGAGCCCTCGCGGGCAGGGTCCTCTCTCCTCCTGTAACCTCACCCATCCCTTGTAGATTGTGAGCCCTCGCGGGCAGGGTCCTCTCTCCTCCTGTGTCCTCACCCATCCCTTGTAGATTGTGAGCCCTCGCGGGCAGGGTCCTCTCTCCTCCTGTATCCTCACCCATCCCTTGTAGACTGTGAGCCCTCGTGGGCAGGGTCCTCTCTCCTCCTGTACCAGTTGTGACTTGTATTGTTTAAGATTATTGTACTTGTTTTTATTATGTATACCCATCCTCACATGTAAAGCGCCATGGAATAAATGGCGCTATAACAAAAAATAATAATAATAAATAATAATAATACTGTGTGACATTAGGAGTATATACCGTGTGATAGTAGAGGCATATATACAGTGTGATATTAAAGCACTATATGCAGTGTGATATTAGAGGAGAATATACCGTGTGATATTAGAGAATATACAGTGTGATATTAGAGGAGTATATACAGTGTGATATTAGAGGAGTATATACAGTGTGATATTAGAGGGGTATATACAGTGTGACATTAGAGGGGAATATACAGTGTGATATTAGAAGAGTATATACAGTGTGATATTAGAGGAGTATATACAGTGTGATATTAGAGGGGTATATACAGTGTGATATTAGAAGAGTATATACAGTGTGATATTAGAGGAGTATATACTGTGTGATATTAGAGCAGTATATACCGTGTGATATTAGAGGAGTATATACAGTATGATATTAGGGGAGTATATACCGTGTGATATTAGGGGAGTATATACAGTGTGATATTAGGAGTATATACAGTGTGGTATTAGAGGAGTATATACAGTGTGATATTAGAGGAGTATATACAGTGTGATATTAGAGGAGTATATACAGTGTGATATTAGAGGAGTATATACAGTATGATATTAGAGGAGAATATACAGTGTGATATTAGAGGAGTATATACAGTGTGATATTAGGGGAGAATATACAGTGTGATATTAGAGGAGTATATACAGTGTGGTATTAGAGGAGTATATACAGTGTGATATTAGAGGAGTATATACAGTGTGATATTAGAGGAGTATATACAGTGTGATATTAGAGGAGTATATACAGTGTGATATTAGAGGGGAATATACAGTGTGATATTAGAGGAGTATATACAGTGTGATATTAGAGGGGAGTATATACAGTGTGATATTAGAGGAGTATATACAGTGTGATATTAGGGGAGTATATACAGTGTGATATTAGGGGAGTATATACAGTGTGATATTAGGGGAGTATATACAGTGTGATATTAGAGGAGTATATACAGTGTGATATTAGAGGGGAATATACAGTGTGATATTAGAGGAGTATATACAGTGTGATATTAGGGGGGGTATATACAGTGTGATATTAGAGGGGAATATACAGTGTGATATTAGGGGGGGTATATACAGTGTGATATTAGAGGAGAATATACAGTGTGATATTAGGGGAGTATATACAGTGTGATATTAGAGGAGTATATACAGTGTGATATTAGAGGAGAATATACAGTGTGATATTAGAGGAGTATATACAGTGTGATATTAGAGGAGAATATACAGTGTGATATTAGAGGAGAATATACAGTGTGATATTAGAGGGGTATATACAGTGTGATATTAGAGGAGTATATACAGTGTGATATTAGAGGGGTATATACAGTGTGATATTAGAGGAGTATATACTGTGTGATATTAGAGCAGTATATACCGTGTGATATTAGAGGAGTATATACAGTATGATATTAGGGGAGTATATACCGTGTGATATTAGGGGAGTATATACAGTGTGATATTAGGAGTATATACAGTGTGGTATTAGAGGAGTATATACAGTGTGATATTAGAGGAGTATATACAGTGTGATATTAGAGGAGTATATACAGTGTGATATTAGAGGAGTATATACAGTATGATATTAGAGGAGAATATACAGTGTGATATTAGAGGAGTATATACAGTGTGATATTAGAGGAGTATATACAGTGTGATATTAGAGGAGTATATACAGTGTGATATTAGAGGAGTATATACAGTGTGATATTAGAGGGGAGTATATACAGTGTGATATTAGAGGAGTATATACAGTGTGATATTAGGGGAGTATATACAGTGTGATATTAGGGGAGTATATACAGTGTGATATTAGGGGAGTATATACAGTGTGATATTAGAGGAGTATATACAGTGTGATATTAGAGGGGAATATACAGTGTGATATTAGAGGAGTATATACAGTGTGATATTAGGGGGGGTATATACAGTGTGATATTAGAGGGGAATATACAGTGTGATATTAGGGGGGGTATATACAGTGTGATATTAGAGGAGAATATACAGTGTGATATTAGGGGAGTATATACAGTGTGATATTAGAGGAGTATATACAGTGTGATATTAGAGGAGAATATACAGTGTGATATTAGAGGAGTATATACAGTGTGATATTAGAGGAGAATATACAGTGTGATATTAGAGGAGAATATACAGTGTGATATTAGAGGGGTATATACAGTGTGATATTAGAGGAGTATATACAGTGTGATATTAGAGGAGAATATACAGTGTGATATTAGAGGAGTATATACAGTGTGATATTAGAGGAGTATATACAGTGTGATATTAGAGGAGAATATACAGTGTGATATTAGAGGAGTATATACAGTGTGATATTAGAGGAGTATATACAGTGTGATATTAGAGGAGTATATACAGTGTGATATTAGAGGAGAATATACAGTGTGATATTAGAGGGGTATATACAGTGTGATATTAGGGGGGGTATATACAGTGTGATATTAGAGGAGAATATACAGTGTGATATTAGGGGAGTATATACAGTGTGATATTAGAGGAGTATATACAGTGTGATATTAGAGGAGTATATACAGTGTGATATTAGAGGGGAATATACAGTGTGATATTAGGGGAGTATATACAGTGTGATATTAGAGGAGTATATACAGTGTGATATTAGAGGAGTATATACAGTGTGATATTAGAGGAGTATATACAGTGTGATATTAGAGGAGTATATACAGTGTGATATTAGAGGAGTATATACAGTGTGATATTAGGAGAGTATATACAGTGTGATATTAGAGGAGTATATACAGTGTGATATTAGAGGAGAATATACAGTGTGATATTAGAGGAGAATATACAGTGTGATATTAGAGGGGAATATACAGTGTGATATTAGGGGGGGTATATACAGTGTGATATTAGAGGAGAATATACAGTGTGATATTAGGGGAGTATATACAGTGTGATATTAGAGGAGTATATACAGTGTGATATTAGAGGAGTATATACAGTGTGATATTAGAGGAGTATATACAGTGTGATATTAGAGGAGTATATACAGTGTGATATTAGAGGAGAATATACAGTGTGATATTAGAGGAGAATATACAGTGTGATATTAGAGGAGAATATACAGTGTAATATTAGAGGAGAATATACAGTGTGATATTAGAGGGGTATATACAGTGTGATATTAGAGGGGAATATACAGTGTGATATTAGGGGGGGTATATACAGTGTGATATTAGAGGAGAATATACAGTGTGATATTAGGGGAGTATATACAGTGTGATATTAGAGGAGTATATACAGTGTGATATAAGAGGGGTATATACAGTGTGATATTAGAGGAGTATATACAGTGTGATATTAGGGGAGTATATACAGTGTGATATTAGAGGAGTATATACAGTGTGGTATTAGAGGAGTATATACAGTGTGATATTAGAGGAGTATATACAATGTGATATTAGAGGAGTATATACAGTGTGATATTAGAGGAGTATATACAGTGTGATATTAGAGGAGAATATACAGTGTGATATTAGAGGAGTATATACAGTGTGATATTAGAGGAGTATATACAGTGTGATATTAGAGGAGAATATACAGTGTGATATTAGAGGAGAATATACAGTGTGATATTAGAGGGGAATATACAGTGTGATATTAGAGGGGAATATACAGTGTGATATTAGAGGGGTATATACAGTGTGATATTAGAGGAGTATATACAGTGTGATATTAGAGGAGAATATACAGTGTGATATTAGAGGAGAATATACAGTGTGATATTAGAGGGGTATATACAGTGTGATATTAGAGGGGAATATACAGTGTGATATTAGGGGAGTATATACAGTGTGATATTAGAGGAGTATATACAGTGTGATATTAGAGGAGAATATACAGTGTGATATTAGGGGAGTATATACAGTGTGATATTAGGAGAGTATATACAGTGTGATATTAGGGGAGTATATACAGTGTGATATTAGAGGAGTATATACAGTGTGATATTAGAGGGGAATATACAGTGTGATATTAGGGGAGTATATACAGTGTGATATTAGGAGAGTATATACAGTGTGATATTAGAGGAGTATATACAGTGTGATATTAGAGGGGTATATACAGTGTGATATTAGAGGGGAATATACAGTGTGATATTAGGGGAGTATATACAGTGTGATATTAGGAGAGTATATACAGTGTGATATTAGAGGAGAATATACGGTGTGATATTAGGGGAGTATATACGGTGTGATATTAGAGGAGTATATACAGTGTGATATTAGAGGAGTATATACAGTGTGATATTAGGGGAGTATATACAGTGTGATATTAGGGGAGTATATACAGTGTGATATTAGAGGAGTATATACAGTGTGATATTAGAGGAGTATATACAGTGTGATATTAGAGGGGAATATACAGTGTGATATTAGGGGGGGTATATACAGTGTGATATTAGAGGAGAATATACAGTGTGATATTAGAGGAGTATATACAGTGTGATATTAGGGGAGTATATACAGTGTGATATTAGAGGGGAATATACAGTGTGATATTAGGGGAGTATATACAGTGTGATATTAGAGGAGTATATACAGTGTGATATTAGGGGAGTATATACAGTGTGATATTAGGGGAGTATATACAGTGTGATATTAGAGGAGTATATACAGTGTGATATTAGAGGAGTATATACAGTGTGATATTAGAGGAGTATATACAGTGTGATATTAGGGGAGTATATACAGTGTGATATTAGAGGAGTATATACAGTGTGATATTAGAGGAGTATATACAGTGTGATATTAGGGGAGTATATACAGTGTGATATTAGAGGAGTATATACAGTGTGGTATTAGAGGAGTATATACAGTGTGATATTAGAGGAGAATATACAGTGTGATATTAGAGGAGTATATACAGTGTGATATTAGGGGAGTATATACAGTGTGATATTAGGGGAGTATATACAGTGTGATATTAGAGGAGTATATACAGTGTGATATTAGAGGGGTATATACAGTGTGATATTAGGGGGGGTATATACAGTGTGATATTAGAGGAGAATATACAGTGTGATATTAGAGGGGAATATACAGTGTGATATTAGAGGGGAATATACAGTGTGATATTAGGGGAGTATATACAGTGTGATATTAGAGGGGAATATACAGTGTGATATTAGGGGAGTATATACAGTGTGATATTAGGAGAGTATATACAGTGTGATATTAGAGGAGAATATACGGTGTGATATTAGGGGAGTATATACGGTGTGATATTAGAGGAGTATATACAGTGTGATATTAGAGGAGAATATACAGTGTGATATTAGAGGAGTATATACAGTGTGATATTAGGGGAGTATATACAGTGTGATATTAGAGGAGAATATACGGTGTGATATTAGGGGAGTATATACGGTGTGATATTAGGGGAGTATATACGGTGTGATATTAGAGGAGTATATACAGTGTGATATTAGAGGAGAATATACAGTGTGATATTAGAGGGGTATATACAGTGTGATATTAGGGGGGGTATATACAGTGTGATATTAGAGGAGAATATACAGTGTGATATTAGAGGAGTATATACAGTGTGATATTAGAGGAGAATATACAGTGTGATATTAGAGGGGAATATACAGTGTGATATTAGGGGAGTATATACAGTGTGATATTAGGAGAGTATATACAGTGTGATATTAGAGGAGTATATACAGTGTGATATTAGAGGAGTATATACAGTGTGATATTAGAGGAGTATATACAGTGTGATATTAGAGGAGAATATACAGTGTGATATTAGAGGAGTATATACAGTGTGATATTAGAGGAGAATATACAGTGTGATATTAGAGGGGTATATACAGTGTGATATTAGAGGGGAATATACAGTGTGATATTAGGGGGGGTATATACAGTGTGATATTAGAGGAGAATATACAGTGTGATATTAGGGGAGTATATACAGTGTGATATTAGAGGAGTATATACAGTGTGATATTAGAGGAGTATATACAGTGTGATATTAGAGGAGTATATACAGTGTGATATTAGAGGAGTATATACAGTGTGATATTAGAGGAGAATATACAGTGTGATATTAGAGGAGTATATACAGTGTGATATTAGGGGAGTATATACAGTGTGATATTAGAGGGGAATATACAGTGTGATATTAGAGGAGAATATACAGTGTGATATTAGAGGAGAATATACAGTGTGATATTAGAGGAGTATATACAGTGTGATATTAGAGGAGAATATACAGTGTGATATTAGAGGAGTATATACAGTGTGATATTAGAGGAGTATATACAGTGTGATATTAGAGGGGAATATACAGTGTGATATTAGAGGAGAATATACAGTGTGATATTAGAGGAGAATATACAGTGTGATATTAGAGGAGTATATACAGTGTGATATTAGAGGAGAATATACAGTGTGATATTAGGGGAGTATATACAGTGTGATATTAGAAGAGTATATACAGTGTGATATTAGAGGAGTATATACAGTGTGATATTAGAGGAGAATATACAGTGTGATATTAGAGGAGTATATACAGTGTGATATTAGAGGAGAATATACAGTGTGATATTAGAGGAGAATATACAGTGTAATATTAGAGGAGAATATACAGTGTGATATTAGAGGGGTATATACAGTGTGATATTAGAGGGGAATATACAGTGTGATATTAGGGGGGGTATATACAGTGTGATATTAGAGGAGAATATACAGTGTGATATTAGGGGAGTATATACAGTGTGATATTAGAGGAGTATATACAGTGTGATATTAGAGGAGTATATACAGTGTGATATTAGAGGAGTATATACAGTGTGATATTAGAGGAGTATATACAGTGTGATATTAGAGGAGAATATACAGTGTGATATTAGAGGAGAATATACAGTGTGATATTAGAGGGGTATATACAGTGTGATATTAGAGGAGTATATACAGTGTGATATTAGAGGAGTATATACAGTGTGATATTAGAGGAGTATATACAGTGTGGTATTAGAGGAGTATATACAGTGTGATATTAGGGGAGTATATACAGTGTGATATTAGAGGAGTATATACAGTGTGATATTAGAGGAGTATATACAGTGTGATATTAGAGGAGTATATACAGTGTGATATTAGAGGAGTATATACAGTGTGATATTAGAGGAGAATATACAGTGTGATATTAGAGGGGAATATACAGTGTGATATTAGAGGGGAATATACAGTGTGATATTAGAGGAGTATATACAGTGTGATATTAGAGTATATACAGTGTGATATTAGAGGAGTATATACAGTGTGGTATTAGAGGAGTATATACAGTGTGATATTAGAGGAGTATATACAGTGTGATATTAGAGGAGTATATACAGTGTGATATTAGAGGAGAATATACAGTGTGATATAAGAGGGGTATATACAGTGTGATATTAGAGGAGTATATACAGTGTGATATTAGAGGGGTATATACAGTGTGATATTAGAGGAGTATATACAGTGTGATATTAGAGGAGTATATACAGTGTGATATTAGAGGAGAATATACAGTGTGATATTAGAGGAGTATATACAGTGTGATATTAGGGGAGTATATACAGTGTGATATTAGAGGGGTATATACAGTGTGATATTAGAGGAGTATATACAGTGTGATATTAGAGGAGTATATACAGTGTGATATTAGAGGGGAATATACAGTGTGATATTAGAGGAGAATATACAGTGTGATATTAGAGGAGAATATACAGTGTGATATTAGAGGAGTATATACAGTGTGATATTAGAGGAGTATATACAGTGTGATATTAGAGGGGAATATACAGTGTGATATTAGAGGAGTATATACAGTGTGATATTAGAGGAGTATATACAGTGTGATATTAGAGGAGTATATACAGTGTGATATTAGAGGAGTATATACAGTGTGATATTAGAGGGGAATATACAGTGTGATATTAGAGGGGAATATACAGTGTGATATTAGAGGAGAATATACAGTGTGATATTAGAGGAGAATATACAGTGTGATATTAGAGGAGTATATACAGTGTGATATTAGAGGGGAATATACAGTGTGATATTAGAGGAGAATATACAGTGTGATATTAGAGGAGAATATACAGTGTGATATTAGAGGAGTATATACAGTGTGATATTAGAGGAGTATATACAGAGTGATATTAGAGGAGAATATACAGTGTGATATTAGAGGGGAATATACAGTGTGATATTAGAGGAGTATATACAGTGTGATATTAGAGGAGTATATACAGAGTGATATTAGAGGAGTATATACAGTGTGATATTAGAGGAGTATATACAGTGTGATATTAGAGGGGAATATACAGTGTGATATTAGAGGGGAATATACAGTGTGATATTAGAGGAGTATATACAGTGTGATATTAGAGGAGTATATACAGAGTGATATTAGAGGAGTATATACAGTGTGATATTAGAGGAGTATATACAGTGTGATATTAGAGGGGAATATACAGTGTGATATTAGAGGAGTATATACAGTGTGATATTAGAGGAGTATATACAGTGTGATATTAGAGGAGTATATACAGTGTGATATTAGAGGAGTATATACAGAGTGATATTAGAGGAGTATATACAGTGTGATATTAGAGGAGTATATACAGTGTGATATTAGAGGAGAATATACAGTGTGATATTAGAGGGGAATATACAGTGTGATATTAGAGGAGTATATACAGTGTGATATTAGAGGAGTATATACAGAGTGATATTAGAGGAGTATATACAGTGTGATATTAGAGGAGTATATACAGTGTGATATTAGAGGGGAATATACAGTGTGATATTAGAGGAGTATATACAGTGTGATATTAGAGGAGTATATACAGTGTGATATTAGAGGAGTATATACAGTGTGATATTAGAGGAGTATATACAGTGTGATATTAGAGGAGTATATACAGTGTGATATTAGAGGGGAATATACAGTGTGATATTAGAGGAGTATATACAGTGTGATATTAGAGGAGTATATACAGTGTGATATTAGAGGGGAATATACAGTGTGATATTAGAGGAGTATATACAGTGTGATATTAGAGGAGTATATACAGTGTGATATTAGAGGAGTATATACAGTGTGATATTAGAGGAGTATATACAGTGTGATATTAGAGGGGAATATACAGTGTGATATTAGAGGGGAATATACAGTGTGATATTAGAGGAGAATATACAGTGTGATATTAGAGGAGAATATACAGTGTGATATTAGAGGAGTATATACAGTGTGATATTAGAGGGGAATATACAGTGTGATATTAGAGGAGAATATACAGTGTGATATTAGAGGAGAATATACAGTGTGATATTAGAGGGGAATATACAGTGTGATATTAGAGGGGAATATACAGTGTGATATTAGAGGAGTATATACAGTGTGATATTAGAGGAGTATATACAGAGTGATATTAGAGGAGTATATACAGTGTGATATTAGAGGAGTATATACAGTGTGATATTAGAGGGGAATATACAGTGTGATATTAGAGGAGTATATACAGTGTGATATTAGAGGAGTATATACAGTGTGATATTAGAGGAGTATATACAGTGTGATATTAGAGGAGTATATACAGTGTGATATTAGAGGAGTATATACAGTGTGATATTAGAGGGGAATATACAGTGTGATATTAGAGGAGTATATACAGTGTGATATTAGAGGAGTATATACAGTGTGATATTAGAGGAGTATATACAGTGTGATATTAGAGGGGAATATACAGTGTGATATTAGAGGAGTATATACAGTGTGATATTAGAGGGGAATATACAGTGTGATATTAGAGGGGAATATACAGTGTGATATTAGAGGAGTATATACAGTGTGATATTAGTATATACTCTGCCCTTACCTTCCTCTCCTCGGGGCCATGCACCAGGCTCGTGCTCTCGTTTGCAGCAGGCTTCGCCTCTTTCTCTTCGTTTTCTGGCATTTTGAGGAATAATAATCTGGCACAGGAGACCCCCGAAGCCTCCTCCAATCCCTCCCTTCAATATCTCAGTCTCTAGGCTGCAGCTTCTGATGCTCCTTCCCGACTCTGCTGCTCCCAATGACATTCATCAACCTCCTCCTCCTGTATCTCCACCCCCTCCTCATCGTATATCTGCCCCTCCTCATCATATATCTGCCCCTCCTCATCGTATATCTGCCCCTCCTCATCGTATATCTGCCCCTCCTCATCGTATATCTGCCCCTCCTCATCGTATATCTGCCCCTCCTCATCGTACATCTGCCCCTCATCTTATCCCCGTATATCTGCCCCTCCTCATCTTATCCCCGTATATCTGCCCCTCCTCATCTTATCCCCGTATATCTGCCCCTCCTCATCATATCCCCGTATATCTGCCCCTCCTCATCTTATCCCCGTATATCTGCCCCTCCTCATCTTATCCCCGTATATATCTGCCCCTCCTCATCTTATCCCTGTATATCTGCCCCTCCTCATCTTATCCCCGTATATCTGCCCCTCCTCATCATATCCCCGTATATCTGCCCCTCCTCATCTTATCCCCGTATATCTGCCCCATCTCATCGTATATCTGCCCCTCCTCATCTTATCCCCGTATATCTGCCCCTCCTCATCTTATCCCTGTATATCTGCCCCTCCTCATCTTATCCCCGTATATCTGCCCCTCCTCATCTTATCCCCGTATATCTGCCCCATCTCATCGTATATCTGCCCCTCCTCATCTTATCCCCGTATATCTGCCCCTCCTCATATTCCTGTATATCTGCTCCTCCTCATCTTATCCCTGTATATCTGCCCCTCCTCATCTTATCCCCGTATATCTGCCCCTCCTCATCTTATCCCTGTATATCTGCCCCTCCTCATCTTATTCCCGTATATCTGCCCCTCCTTATCCCCGTATATCTGCCCCTCCTCATCTTATCCCTGTATATCTGCCCCTCCTCATATTCCTGTATATCTGCTCCTCCTCATCTTATCCCTGTATATCTGCTCCTCCTCATCTTATCCCCGTATATCTGCCCCTCCTCATCTTATCCCCGTATATCTGCCCCTCCTCATCTTATCCCCGAATATCTGCCCCTCCTCATCATATCCCCGTATATCTGCCCCTCCTCATCTTATCCCCGAATATCTGCCCTTCCTCATCTTATCCCCGTATATCTGCCCCTCCTCATCTTATCCCTGTATATCTGCCCCTCCTCATCTTATCCCCGTATATCTGCCCCTCCTCATCTTATCCCCGAATATCTGCCCCTCCTCATCATATCCCCGTATATCTGCCCCTCCTCATCTTATCCCCGAATATCTGCCCTTCCTCATCTTATCCCCGTATATCTGCCCCTCCTCATCTTATCCCCGTATATCTGCCCCTCCTCATCTTATCCCCGTATATCTGCCCCTCCTCATCTTATCCCCGTATATCTGCCCCATCTCATCGTATATCTGCCCCTCCTCATCTTATCCCCGTATATCTGCCCCTCCTCATCTTATCCCCGTATATCTGCCCCTCCTCATCATATCCCCGTATATCTGCCCCTCCTCATCTTATCCCCGTATATCTGCCCCTCCTCATCTTATCCCCGTATATCTGCCCCATCTCATCGTATATCTGCCCTTCCTCATCATATCCCCGTATATCTGCCCCTCCTCATCTTATCCCTGTATATCTGCCCCTCCTCATCATATCCCCGTATATCTGCCCCTCCTCATCTTATCCCCGTATATATCTGCCCCTCCTCATCTTATCCCCGTATATCTGCCCCTCCTCATCTTATCCCTGTATATCTGCCCTTCCTCATCTTATCCCCGTATATCTGCTCCTCCTCATCATATCCCCGTATATCTGCCCCTCCTCATCTTATCCCCGTATATATCTGCCCCTCCTCATCTTATCCCCGTATATCTGCCCCTCCTCATCTTATCCCCGTATATCTGCCCCTCCTCATCTTATCCCCGTATATCTGCCCCTCCTCATCTTATCCCCGTATATATCTGCCCCTCCTCATCTTATCCCTGTATATCTGCCCCTCCTCATCTTATCCCCGTATATCTGCCCCTCCTCATCTTATCCCCGTATATCTGCCCCTCCTCATCTTATCCCCGTATATCTGCCCCTCCTCATCTTATCCCCGTATATCTGCTCCTCCTCATCATATCCCCGTATATCTGCCCCTCCTCATCTTATCCCCGTATATATCTGCCCCTCCTCATCTTATCCCCGTATATCTGCCCCTCCTCATCTTATCCCCGTATATCTGCCCCTCCTCATCTTATCCCCGTATATCTGCCCCTCCTCATCTTATCCCCGTATATATCTGCCCCTCCTCATCTTATCCCTGTATATCTGCCCCTCCTCATCTTATCCCCGTATATCTGCCCCTCCTCATCTTATCCCCGTATATCTGCCCCTCCTCATCTTATCCCCGTATATCTGCCCCTCCTCATCTTATCCCCGTATATCTGCCCCTCCTCATCTTATCCCCGTATATCTGCCCCTCCTCATCATATCCCTGTATATCTGCCCCTCCTCATCATATCCCCGTATATCTGCCCCTCCTCATCTTATTCCCGGATATGCTGCCTTCCAGGTGCGATGATCAAGGATGTGACCGATAGGATACCAAAGCTCTTCAGCTCCAAGGACGTCCACCCATTTCTTCTGATACATGTTGGCACCAATGACACGGCAAGGAAGGACCTACCGACAATCTGCAAAGACTTTGAAGAGTTGGGGAAGAAAGTAAAGGAACTGGATGCACAGGTAGTTTTTTCTTCTATCCTTCCAGTAGACGGGCATGGCACCAGGAGATGGAACAGGATCCTTGATGCAAACAACTGGCTAAGACGATGGTGCAGACAACAAGGATTTGGATTCCTGGACCACGGTGTGAATTACTGGTATGATGGACTCCTCGCCAGAGACGGACTACACCTCAACAAACCTGGGAAACACACATTCGCCAGAAGACTCGCTACACTCATCAGGAGGGCGTTAAACTAGAAGAAGAGGGGACGGGAAGAAAAACATTAGACTCGAACAAAGACGACCCAGGAAAACATACTCAGATGGGAGGTAAGAACATTTCTAAAACAATCCACAGTGAGGAGATTGGAACAAAACAAAATCCTCTAAACTGCATGCTCGCAAACGCCAGAAGCCTGACAAATAAGATGGAAGAACTAGAAGCAGAAATATCTACAGGTAACTTTGACATAGTGGGAATAACCGAGACATGGTTAGATGAAAGCTATGACTGGGCAGTTAACTTACAGGGTTACAGTCTGTTTAGAAAGGATCGTAAAAATCGGAGAGGAGGAGGGGTTTGTCTCTATGTAAAGTCTTGTCTAAAGTCCACTTTAAGGGAGGATATTAGCGAAGGGAATGAGGATGTCGAGTCCATATGGGTTGAAATTCATGGAGGGAAAAATGGTAACAAAATTCTCATTGGGGTCTGTTACAAACCCCCAAATATAACAGAAAGCATGGAAAGTCTACTTCTAAAGCAGATAGATGAAGCTGCAACCCACAATGAGGTCCTGGTTATGGGGGACTTTAACTACCCGGATATTAACTGGGAAACAGAAACCTGTGAAACCCATAAAGGCAACAGGTTTCTGCTAATAACCAAGAAAAATTATCTTTCACAATTGGTGCAGAATCCAACCAGAGGAGCAGCACTTTTAGACCTAATACTATCTAATAGACCTGACAGAATAACAAATCTGCAGGTGGTTGGGCATTTAGGAAATAGCGACCACAATATTGTACAGTTTCACCTGTCTTTCACTAGGGGGACTTGTCAGGGAGTCACAAAAACATTGAACTTTAGGAAGGCAAAGTTTGAACAGCTTAGAGATGCCCTTAATCTGGTAGACTGGGACAATATCCTCAGAAATAAGAATACAGATAATAAATGGGAAATGTTTAAGAACACCCTAAATAGGCAGTGTAAGCGGTTTATACCTTGTGGGAATAAAAGGACTAGAAATAGGAAAAACCCAATGTGGCTAAACAAAGAAGTAAGACAGGCAATTAACAGTAAAAAGAAAGCATTTGCACTACTAAAGCAGGATGGCACCATTGAAGCTCTAAAAAACTATAGGGAGAAAAATACTTTATCTAAAAAACTAATTAAAGCTGCCAAAAAGGAAACAGAGAAGCACATTGCTAAGGAGAGTAAAACTAATCCCAAACTGTTCTTCAACTATATCAATAGTAAAAGAATAAAAACTGAAAATGTAGGCCCCTTAAAAAATAGTGAGGAAAGAATGGTTGTAGATGACGAGGAAAAAGCTAACATATTAAACACCTTCTTCTCCACGGTATTCACGGTGGAAAATGAAATGCTAGGTGAAATCCCAAGAAACAATGAAAACCCTATATTAAGGGTCACCAATCTAACCCAAGAAGAGGTGCGAAACCGGCTAAATAAGATTAAAATAGATAAATCTCCGGGTCCGGATGGCATACACCCACGAGTACTAAGAGAACTAAGTAATGTAATAGATAAACCATTATTTCTTATTTTTAGTGACTCTATAGCGACGGGGTCTGTTCCTCAGGACTGGCGCATAGCAAATGTGGTGCCAATATTCAAAAAGGGCTCTAAAAGTGAACCTGGAAATTATAGGCCAGTAAGTCTAACCTCTATTGTTGGTAAAATATTTGAAGGGTTTCTGAGGGATGTTATTCTGGATTATCTCAATGAGAATAACTGTTTAACTCCATATCAGCATGGGTTTATGAGAAATCGCTCCTGTCAAACCAATCTAATCAGTTTTTATGAAGAGGTAAGCTATAGGCTGGACCACGGTGAGTCATTGGACGTGGTTTATCTCGATTTTTCCAAAGCGTTTGATACCGTGCCGCACAAGAGGTTGGTACACAAAATGAGAATGCTTGGTCTGGGGGAAAATGTGTGTAAATGGGTTAGTAACTGGCTTAGTGATAGAAAGCAGAGGGTGGTTATAAATGGTATAGTCTCTAACTGGGTCGCTGTGACCAGTGGGGTACCGCAGGGGTCAGTATTGGGACCTGTTCTCTTCAACATATTCATTAATGATCTGGTAGAAGGTTTACACAGTAAAATATCGATATTTGCAGATGATACAAAACTATGTAAAGCAGTTAATACAAGAGAAGATAGTATTCTGCTACAGATGGATCTGGATAAGTTGGAAACTTGGGCTGAAAGGTGGCAGATGAGGTTTAACAATGATAAATGTAAGGTTATACACATGGGAAGAGGGAATCAATATCACCATTACACACTGAACGGGAAACCACTGGGTAAATCTGACAGGGAGAAGGACTTGGGGATCCTAGTTAATGATAAACTTACCTGGAGCAGCCAGTGCCAGGCAGCAGCTGCCAAGGCAAACAGGATCATGGGGTGCATTAAAAGAGGTCTGGATACACATGATGAGAGCATTATACTGCCTCTGTACAAATCCCTAGTTAGACCACACATGGAGTACTGTGTCCAGTTTTGGGCACCGGTGCTCAGGAAGGATATAATGGAACTAGAGAGAGTACAAAGGAGGGCAACAAAATTAATAAAGGGGATGGGAGAACTACAATACCCAGATAGATTAGCGAAATTAGGATTATTTAGTCTAGAAAAAAGACGACTGAGGGGCGATCTAATAACCATGTATAAGTATATAAGGGGACAATACAAATATCTCGCTGAGGATCTGTTTATACCAAGGAAGGTGACGGGCACAAGGGGGCATTCTTTGCGTCTGGAGGAGAGAAGGTTTTTCCACCAACATAGAAGAGGATTCTTTACTGTTAGGGCAGTGAGAATCTGGAATTGCTTGCCTGAGGAGGTGGTGATGGCGAACTCAGTCGAGGGGTTCAAGAGAGGCCTGGATGTCTTCCTGGAGCAGAACAATATTGTATCATACAATTATTAGGTTCTGTAGAAGGACGTAGATCTGGGTATTTATTATGATGGAATATAGGCTGAACTGGATGGACAAATGTCTTTTTTCGGCCTTACTAACTATGTTACTATGTTACTATGTATATCTGCCCCTCCTCATATCTCCGTATATCTGCCCCTCCTCATCTTATTCCCGTATATCTGCCCCTCCTCATCTTATCCCCGAATATCTGCTCCTCCTCATCATATCCCCGAATATCTGCCCCTCCTCATCTTATTCCTGTATATCTGCCCTTCATCTTATCCCCGAATATCTGCTCCTCCTCATCTTATTCCCGTATATCTGCCCCTCCTATCTCCGTATATCTGCCCCTCCTCATCTTATTCCTGTATATCTGCCCCTCCTCATCTTATTCCTGTATATCTGCCCCTCCTCATCTTATCCCCATATATCTGCCCTTCCTCATCATATCCCCGTATATCTGCCCCTCCTCATCTTATCCCCGTATATCTGCCCCTCCTCATCTTATCCCCGTATATCTGCCCCTTCTCATCGTATATCTGCCCCTCCTCATCTTATCCCTGTATATCTGCCCCTCCTCATCTTATCCCCGTATATCTGCCCCTCCTCATCGTATATCTGCCCCTCCTCATCTTATCCCTGTATATCTGCCCCTCCTCATCTTATTCCCGTATATCTGCCCCTCCTCATCTTATCCCCGTATATCTGCCCCTCCTCATCTTATCCCCGTATATCTGCCCCTCCTCATCTTATCCCCGAATATCTGCCCCTCCTCATCTTATTCCCGTATATCTGCCCCTCCTCATATCCCCGTATATCTGCCCCTCCTCATCATATATCTGCCCCTCCTCATCTTATCTCCGTATATCTGCCCCTCCTCATCTTATCCCCGAATATCTGCCCCTCCTCATATCCCCATATATCTGCCCCTCCTCATCTTATTCCCGTATATCTGCCCCTCCTCATATCCCCGAATATCTGCCCCTCCTCATCTTATCTCCGTATATCTGCCCCTCCTCATCATATCCCCGAATATCTGCCCCTCCTCATCATATCCCCGTATATCTGCCCTTCCTCATCATATCCCCGTATATCTGCCCCTCTTCATCTTATCCCCGTATATCTGCCCCTCCTCATCATATCCCCATATATCTGCCCCTCCTCATCATATCCCCGTATATCTGCCCCTCCTCATCTTATCTCCGTATATCTGCCCCTCCTCATCTTATCCCCGTATATCTGCCCTTCCTCATCTTATCCCTGTATATCTGCCCCTCCTCATCTTATCCCTGTATATCTGCCCCTCCTCATCTTATCCCTGTATATCTGCCCCTCCTCATCTTATCCCTGTATATCTGCCCCTCCTCATCTTATCTCCGTATATCTGCCCTTCCTCATCTTATCCCCGTATATCTGCCCCTCCTCATCTTATCCCCGTATATCTGCCCCTCCTCATCTTATCCCCGTATATCTGCCCCTCCTCATCTTATCCCCGTATATCTGCCCCTCCTCATCTTATCCCCATATATCTGCCCCTCCTCATCATATCCCCGTATACCTGCCCTTCCTCATCTTATCCCCGTATATCTGCCCCTCCTCATCTTATTCCCGTATATCTGCCCTTCCTCATCATATCCCCGTATATCTGCCCCTCCTCATCTTATTCCCGTATATCTGCCCCTCCTCATCTTATCCCCGTATATCTGCCCCTCCTCATCTTATCCCCGTATATCTGCCCCTCCTCATCTTATCCCCGTATATCTGCCCCTCCTCATCATATCCACGTATATCTGCCCCTCCTCATCTTATCCCCGTATATCTGCCCCTCCTCATCATATCCCCGTATATCTGCCCCTCCTCATCGTATATCTGCCCCTCCTCATCTTATCCCCGTATATCTGCCCCTCCTCATCATATCCCCGTATATCTGCCCCTCCTCATCATATCCCCGTATATCTGCCCCTCCTCATCTTATTCCCGTATATCTGCCCCTCCTCATCA
Organism: Ranitomeya imitator; assembly: GCF_032444005.1. NCBI lineage: Eukaryota > Metazoa > Chordata > Amphibia > Anura > Dendrobatidae > Ranitomeya > Ranitomeya imitator. The sequence goes on from NC_091291.1 coordinate 1,604,299, forward strand.
TATCCCCGTATATCTGCCCCTCCTCATCTTATCCCCGAATATCTGCCCCTCCTCATCTTATCCCCGTATATCTGCCCCTCCTCATCTTATCCCCGTATATCTGCCCCATCTCATCTTATCCCTGTATATCTGCCCCTCCTCATCTTATCCCCGTATATCTGCCCCTCCTCATCTTATCCCTGTATATCTGCCCCTCCTCATCTTATCCCTGTATATCTGCCCCTCCTCATCATATCCCCGTATATCTGCCCCTCCTCATCTTATCCCCGTATATCTGCCCCTCCTCATCTTATCCCCGTATATCTGCCCCTCCTCATCATATCCCCGTATATCTGCCCCTCCTCATCATATCCCCGTATATCTGCCCCTCCTCATCTTATTCCCGTATATCTGCCCCTCCTCATCATATCCCCGTATATCTGCCCCTCCTCATCTTATCCCCGAATATCTGCCCCTCCTCATCTTATCCCCGAATATCTGCCCCTCCTCATCTTATCCCCGTATATCTGCCCCTCCTCATCTTATCCCCGTATATCTGCCCCTCCTCATCTTATCCCCGTATATCTGCCCCTCCTCATCTTATCCCCGTATATCTGCCCCTCCTCATCTTATCCCCGTATATCTGCCCCTCCTCATCTTATCCCCGAATATCTGCTCCTCCTCATCATATCCCTGTATATCTGCTCCTCCTCATCTTATCCCCGTATATCTGCCCCTCCTCATCTTATCCCCGTATATCTGCCCCTCCTCATCATATCCCCGTATATCTGCCCCTCCTCATCATATCCCCGTATATCTGCCCCTCCTCATCTTATCCCCGAATATCTGCTCCTCCTCATCATATCCCTGTATATCTGCCCCTCCTCATCATATCCCCGTATATCTGCCCCTCCTCATCATATCCCCGTATATCTGCCCCTCCTCATCATATCCCCGTATATCTGCCCCTCCTCATCTTATCCCCGTATATCTGCCCCTCCTCATCTTATCCCCGTATATCTGCCCCTCCTCATCATATCCCCGTATATCTGCCCCTCCTCATCATATCCCCGTATATCTGCCCCTCCTCATCTTATCCCCGAATATCTGCCCCTCCTCATCTTATCCCCGTATATCTGCCCCTCCTCATCTTATCCCCGTATATCTGCCCCTCCTCATCTTATCCCCGAATATCTGCCCCTCCTCATCATATCCCCGTATATCTGCCCCTCCTCATCTTATTCCCGTATATCTGCCCCTCCTCATCATATCCCCGTATATCTGCCCCTCCTCATCATATCCCCGAATATCTGCCCCTCCTCATCATATCCCCGTATATCTGCCCCTCCTCATCATATCCCTGTATATCTGCCCCTCCTCATCATATCCCTGTATATCTGCCCCTCCTCATCATATCCCTGTATATCTGCCCCTCCTCATCATATCCCCGTATATCTGCTCCTCCTCATCTTATCCCTGTATATCTGCCCCTCCTCATCTTATCCCCGTATATCTGCCCTTCCTCATCATATCCCCGTATATCTGCCCCTCCTCATCATATCCCTGTATATCTGCCCCTCCTCATCATATCCCTGTATATCTGCCCCTCCTCATCATATCCCTGTATATCTGCCCCTCCTCATCTTATCCCCGTATATCTGCCCCTCCTCATCTTATCCCTGTATATCTGCCCCTCCTCATCTTATCCCCGTATATCTGCCCCTCCTCATCATATCCCCGTATATCTGCCCCTCCTCATCTTATCCCCGAATATCTGCCCCTCCTCATCATATCCCCGTATATCTGCCCCTCCTCATCTTATCCCTGTATATCTGCCCCTCCTCATCTTATCCCTGTATATCTGCCCCTCCTCATCTTATCCCCGAATATCTGCCCCTCCTCATCATATCCCCGTATATCTGCCCCTCCTCATCATATCCCTGTATATCTGCCCCTCCTCATCATATCCCTGTATATCTGCCCCTCCTCATCATATCCCTGTATATCTGCCCCTCCTCATCTTATCCCCGTATATCTGCCCCTCCTCATCTTATCCCTGTATATCTGCCCCTCCTCATCTTATCCCCGTATATCTGCCCCTCCTCATCTTATTCCCGTATATCTGCCCCTCCTCATCTTATCCCCGTATATCTGCCCCTCCTCATCATATCCCCGTATATCTGCTCCTCCTCATCATATCCCTGTATATCTGCCCCTCCTCATCATATCCCTGTATATCTGCCCCTCCTCATCTTATCCCTGTATATCTGCCCCTCCTCATCTTATCCCCGTATATCTGCCCCTCCTCATCTTATCCCCGTATATCTGCCCCTCCTCATCATATCCCCGTATATCTGCCCCTCCTCATCATATCCCCGAATATCTGCCCCTCCTCATCTTATCCCTGTATATCTGCCCCTCCTCATCATATCCCCGTATATCTGCCCCTCCTCATCATATCCCCGAATATCTGCCCCTCCTCATCTTATCCCCGTATATCTGCCCCTCCTCATCATATCCCCGTATATCTGCCCCTCCTCATCATATCCCCGAATATCTGCCCCTCCTCATCTTATCCCCGTATATCTGCCCCTCCTCATCTTATCCCCGTACATCTGCCCCTCCTCATCATATCCCCGTATATCTGCCCCTCCTCATCGTATATCTGCCCCTCCTCATCTTATCCCTGTATATCTGCCCCTCCTCATCTTATCCCCGTATATCTGCCCCTCCTCATCGTATATCTGCCCCTCCTCATCTTATCCCTGTATATCTGCCCCTCCTCATCTTATTCCCGTATATCTGCCCCTCCTCATCTTATCCCCGTATATCTGCCCCTCCTCATCTTATCCCCGTATATCTGCCCCTCCTCATCTTATCCCCGAATATCTGCCCCTCCTCATCTTATTCCCGTATATCTGCCCCTCCTCATATCCCCGTATATCTGCCCCTCCTCATCATATATCTGCCCCTCCTCATCTTATCTCCGTATATCTGCCCCTCCTCATCTTATCCCCGAATATCTGCTCCTCATCATATCCCCGAATATCTGCCCCTCCTCATCTTATTCCCGTATATCTGCCCCTCCTCATATCCCCGTATATCTGCCCCTCCTCATCTTATCTCCGTATATCTGCCCCTCCTCATCATATCCCCGAATATCTGCCCCTCCTCATCTTATCCCCGTATATCTGCCCCTCCTCATATCCCCATATATCTGCCCCTCCTCATCTTATTCCCGTATATCTGCCCCTCCTATCCCCGAATATCTGCCCCTCCTCATCTTATCTCCGTATATCTGCCCCTCCTCATCATATCCCCGAATATCTGCCCCTCCTCATCATATCCCCGTATATCTGCCCTTCCTCATCATATCCCCGTATATCTGCCCCTCTTCATCTTATCCCCGTATATCTGCCCCTCCTCATCATATCCCCATATATCTGCCCCTCCTCATCATATCCCCGTATATCTGCCCCTCCTCATCTTATCTCCGTATATCTGCCCTTCCTCATCTTATCCCTGTATATCTGCCCCTCCTCATCTTATCCCTGTATATCTGCCCCTCCTCATCTTATCCCTGTATATCTGCCCCTCCTCATCTTATCCCTGTATATCTGCCCCTCCTCATCTTATCCCCGTATATCTGCCCCTCCTCATCTTATCTCCGTATATCTGCCCTTCCTCATCTTATCCCTGTATATCTGCCCCTCCTCATCTTATCCCTGTATATCTGCCCCTCCTCATCTTATCCCTGTATATCTGCCCCTCCTCATCTTATCCCTGTATATCTGCCCCTCCTCATCTTATCCCCGTATATCTGCCCCTCCTCATCTTATCTCCGTATATCTGCCCTTCCTCATCTTATCCCTGTATATCTGCCCCTCCTCATCTTATCCCTGTATATCTGCCCCTCCTCATCATATCCCCGAATATCTGCTCCTCCTCATCTTATTCCCGTATATCTGCCCCTCCTCATCTTATCCCCGTATATCTGCCCTTCCTCATCTTATCCCTGTATATCTGCCCTTCATCTTATCCCCGAATATCTGCCCCTCCTCATCTTATCCCTGTATATCTGCCCCTCCTCATCTTATCCCTGTATATCTGCCCCTCCTCATCTTATCCCCGTATATCTGCCCCTCCTCATCTTATCCCCGTATATCTGCCCCTCCTTATCTTATCCCCGTATATCTGCCCTTCCTCATCTTATCCCTGTATATCTGCCCCTCATCATCATATCCCCGTATATCTGCCCCTCCTCATCATATCCCCGTATATCTGCTCCTCCTCATCTTATCCCCGTATATCTGCCCTTCCTCATCTTATCCCCGTATATCTGCTCCTCCTCATCTTATCCCCTGTATCTGCCCTTCCTCATCTTATCCCCGTATATCTGCCCCTCCTCATCCCCGTATATCTGCCCCTCCTCATCTTATCCCTGTATATCTGCCCCTCCTCATCTTATCCCCGTATATCTGCCCCTCCTCATCATATATCTGCCCCTCCTCATCTTATCCCCGTATATCTGCCCCTCCTCATCTTATCCCCGTATATCTGCCCCTCCTCATCTTATCCCCGTATATCTGCTCCTCCTCATCTTATCCCCGTATATCTGCCCCATCTCATCTTATCCCCGTATATCTGCCCCTTCTCATCGTATATCTGCCCCTCCTCATCTTATCCCCGTATATCTGCCCCATCTCATCTTATCCCCGTATATCTGCCCCTTCTCATCGTATATCTGCCCCTCCTCATCTTATCCCCGTATATCTGCCCCTCCTCATCGTATATCTGCCCCTCCTCATCTTATCCCCGTATATCTGCCCCTCCTCATCGTATATCTGCCCCTCCTCATCTTATCCCTGTATATCTGCCCCTCCTCATCTTATCCCTGTATATCTGCCCCTCCTCATCTTATCCCGTATATCTGCCCCTCCTCATCGTATATCTGCCCCTCCTCATCTTATCCCCGTATATCTGCCCCTCCTCATCTTATCCCTGTATATCTGCCCCTCATCTTATCCCTGTATATCTGCCCCTCCTCATCTCATCCCCATTTATCTGCCCCTCCTCATCATGTGCCTGTATATCTGCCTGTCACGAATCCCACCGGCTATGTCAGGGATCCCACCAATCTGTCACGGTTCACAGGGAGGATACCTTTATCATCCCCGCCACTCACATCAATTTGCCATGAACCGGGGTTGTTTGGTTGCCCCTAGTTGATTCTGAAGGGGGTTTATCTATATTCCACTTCCGGTTAGGAATTTGCAGCTCTCTGGTGCCTTCTTACCCTCAGGTCAGACAGGGTACTGCACCTAGGGTAATTAGTCGCCAGAACGGCTGCCTGCTATGTACTGGCTATTAGGCAGGCTGCAGCGAGGGTGATATAATTACTCCCACCCAGGCAGGAACAATAACTACCAACATCGCCGTCACTAAAAAGCCTCCCAACGCACAGCACAAATCCTGCTGCCACCAGCTCCGATTTTCCAAATATTAACAGGTTAGAGCCAACCCAATCAGTAACGTAATTCACCTCAGAGGACGCAACAGTTCATTATAGAGCAAGGAGGGACAAGCTAGTAATTTTATATTTTACTCCAAAAAAGGTAGGCAGAGTTTACAAAGTATAAAACGATATTATAAAGGAGACAAATCATATGTACAATACAATTACAAATAAAAAAAAGGATTAAAATTGAAAAGAACACTTACAGGTCGTAATGTCATTGCATCATCATGGCTGGCCGTGTGCTGAGGATGATGCACACATCTAAATGCATCACACATCTGTACAGCAGCTAGACCCCGGACAAAAGACACGTGAAGACTGCTGCTTCACAGTTATTTCCTAGCCTAAAACCAAAGCCCTCCCCCTGTGGTGACCTTACTTAGAGGCTGAAACCTCCCCTTTACTTAGAGGTATGAAATGCCATTTTTACGCTTATCTCGCTGTATGAACCTCGTATAAGAAAGACACTATGATCAGGAGGTGCACCACATCATGGGGATTCTTTTAAGTGTAAACAGGGAGTAATTACCTGAACCGCTTATGGAGAACTCCACTCTTTGCGTTTAGCTGCTATCGGTTTCAGGGTGTTATAAATCTATCGAGAGACATCCAGAATATATAATTCTTATATCTCTAGCCCTGATCAGTGCCCCTTTATATCACTTTAATAGAACAATAGAAGCTCATGGTTTCTCCACCAGTTTCAACCAGTACCAGGTGGGAGGGGGAATGAGTTTAGGGAGACTGGTCTGCCCGCAGCATAGAACCATATAAAATCTTGTGGGAGGCATGAAATTAGAGGTTTAGGATTCACTCACACACAGGCAGCAGAGTGAGAAGAGGGGGGTCAGAATGGCCCACAGCGTGTGTCTGCCATGGAACCTTCTGGAACTAATTTCACAATATGACATTTTTACATTATCGTGACACTGCCCTTCCTCATCTTATCCCCGTATATCTGCCCCTCCTCATCTTATCCCAGTATATCTGCCCCTCATCATCCTATCCCCGTATATCTGCCCCTCCTTTTCCTATCCCTGTATATCTGCCCCTCCTCATCATATACCTGTATATCTGCCCCTCCTCATCTTATCCCTGTATATCTGCCCCTCCTCATCTTATCCCTGTATATCTGCCCCTCATCTTATCCCAGTATATCTGCCCCTCATCATACACCTGTATATCTGCCCCTCCTCATCTTATCCCCGTATATTTGCCCCTCCTCATCCCTGTATATCTGCCCCTCCTCATCTTATCCCTGTATATCTGCCCCTCCTCATCTTATCCCCATATATTTGCCCCTCCTCATCTTATCCCCGTATACCTGCCCCGCCTCATCTTATCCCTGTATATCTACTATCTACCCCTCCTCATCTTATCCCTGTATATCTGCCCCTCCTCATCATATCCCCGTCTATCTGCCCTCATCTTATCCCCGTATGTCAGTCCCTCCTCATCATATCCCTGTATATCTGCCCCTCCTCATCATGTCCCTGTATATCTGCTCCTCCTCATCTTATCCCGTTATGTGTTACGGAACCACTCAGCACCCAGAATATGTTGTGCAGTTATATGTATGTATAACAGGTTCCATGTGCGATGCATGTCCCTAATGCATCGGCCTACAGGCTGCACCCCTGGGCAGAGGGGACACGATATTCCCCTTTTGTCCTCCCCCCACCTTTGTAATTCCCACAGTAAATATCGGCAGGCTCCGGCCACCTGCAGCTATTGTAATGTATGTCTGGCCTGCTGCTTTTCTATTGGCCTGCCCTCTGTATCTGTGTGATATTTTCTGTGTCCTGTGAGTAAAGTGTTGTCAGACTGTTAATAAGTGGAGAAGCTGTGATCTTTTATATGCGCCCATGTAACCAAGCAATTCCAGCCAGCGTCCTTCATTCAGACTCCAGCCAAAGCAGAGTGGACCTCCTGAAACACGGGGTGGTACTGAAAGAGGTACCCTAGCTTGGTAGACCCCGTTACACTGGTGGCAGACAGCGGGATATGATACCCCTTCTACAGGAGGAAAGGAATGAATGGAAAACAACTACCAGAAGTTAAAGAGGACTACATTAAAAGATCTGGTGGAAGCCCAAAGGTTGATCGCCAGCAACAAAACAAAAGCGGATTTGATAGCAGCCATCATGGAACACGACAGTGCAGCGCCCCCCAATGTGAATGTGGAGGAGACTGAATTCCAGAGGGAGATAAAGAACAGACTGGCATTCTATGGCCCAAACCCTGCAGTAGAGATCATATGAGAGGTGATGGCTGATGTGCGTACTGATCTGAAGGAAAAGATGGCCGAGCGGACCAGGATAGAGCTAGCCAAGATGGAGATGGCAGAGCGGAGAGTCAGTGAGCAGGAGGAGCTCTGGCCTTCGACCAGGTACCTTCAACAGTAAGCCACAAAAAGATCCAGTATAATGCCTTCTGACAGTTGGGGGAGGCAGAGGAAGACATTGATGGCTTTCTGCAGGACTTTGAGCGGCAGTGTGCCCTTCATCAAGTGAAGCTGGAGGAACGGGTTCAGATTCTGGCCAGCAAGCTGACAGGCCGGGCAGCGGACGCCTATCGCACGGTACCTGATGAGGACTGTATGGACTATGAGCAGATCAAAGAAGTGAACCTGGCCCGGTATGCGCTGACACCAGAGGCATACCGCCAAAAGTTCTGCTGACTTAAAAAACGTGTAACCGATACCCACGCTGAATGGGCCTGTAAATTACGGCGGTCACTGCTACAGTGGGTACAAGGGAGCCAAGCAACCACTAAGGAGGACGTCCTCCAGCTCTTCTTGTTAAAACGATTCTTTAATGGACTAAACCCCGAGACACAGGAATGGCTTCGGGACAGGCGGCCAACGACTCTTGAGGAAGCCGCTCGTCTGGCCGATGAACATCATGATGCCAGGAGGCCTCAGTTGTCCGGATCAAAGATGGTCACTAGGGGTCCGCCCATGGATCTGGAGGGCCCCAAACCACCGAAGATTGTAGGGGGACCAGCTAGAAACCCGGCCTACCACAGTTCCCCTGGGGCGTGATGCCACACCTGCCATCAGCTGGGCCACCTGCAAAGACAATCTCCCAACCGGACTCAGCATACTCAGTGGTCAAAGGTGGGAACAGCTACCTTCAGCCGGACTGCTGTACACTGCTACCAAGGCGAAGCTGACCCGGCATTGGGGGCTACAACTAACCAAGGGGTGGAAGACATGGAGGAAGTTCTGCATGAAGGAGACCCTGTGCAGGCAGCCTGGGCAGATAATCGACAACAGCATCGACAGGTCGTGTGGGTTAATGGGAAACGTATGCAGGGACTAAGAGATTCCGGGGCAACTTTGACCCTTGTGAAGCCTCATCTCGTCCGGGACCAAGAGAAGACGGACCGGACAGTGGCAGTCTGTGTAGCAGGGGGAGCTATACATCGACTGCCCACTGCCAGGATTCACCTGAACTGGGGAGTCGAGGATGGCCTTGTTGAGGTCGGCTTGATGGGAGGATTTGCCTGCAGACGTCTTGCTGGGAAATGACTTGGGGCCCATGTTGTCTGCCTTCTCAATTGCTCCTCTGGCTGAGACATATCCTGTGACCACCCGTAGACAAGCTCGATCTGCGGAGGCGGAATCACACTCAGAGGAGGCCCAGGTAAGACATCCCAGCCCTACACGTATTCCCATAGCCAGACACATTTCTTGGGCCACCCCAGATGAATTTAAGAGGGAGTTACTTGAGGATCCTTCATTGGAGGGATATCGTGGGAAGGCACAGGAGGGGAGAGGGGTACTGGAAGGGGAACAGTTTATATGGAAGCAGGGACTCCTCTACCGGATCACAGAGCAGCACCACACAGGGACGAGCCCCACTATAAAACGACAGCTGGTAGTTCCCAAGAAGTATAGGCAGGAGTTACTGCGAATCTCTCATGACATACCCTTGGCCGGGCACTTCGGCGTCAGTCGCACCAGGCATCGTCTGACACAAAACTTCTTTTGGCCGGGGGTAACCTATGATGTTCGTCAATACTGCCATACCTGTGACAGTTGCCAGCGTATTGGCAAGAGGGGAGATCGATGCAAGGCCAAATTACGCCCCCTCCCATTTGTGGAGGAACCATTTAGCCGAGTAGCGGTCGATCTGATAGGGCCATTAGCCAAACCCAGTCCGTCAGGGAAAAGGTATATATTGACAGTGGTAGATTATGCCACACGGTATCCAGAGGCGGTTGCGTTACCTAACATACTGGCAGAGACGGTGGCGGCAGCCCTGCTCCAGGTTTTCTCATGGGCTGGATTTCCCCGGGAGATTATCTCAGACCAGGGTACCCAGTTTACAGCAGAGGTGACCAACAAACTGTGAAAGTCCATTAGAAGTGCCCCGTACCACCCGCAAACCAATGGGTTGTGTGAACGCTTTAACGGGACGTTAAAACAACTCATTGGGACTTTTACCAGGACCTACAGGGACTGGGAGAAATTCTTGCCTCACCTCCTGTTTGCCTATCGGGAGATGCCCCAAGAATCCATGGGGTTCTCCCAGTTTGAACTGGTATACTAGAGACAGGTAAGGGTACCCCTAGACTCAGTGCTAGAACACTGGGAAGGGGAGGGCATCATAGAAGGGGTACCTATTGTACCCTATGTGCTGGAATTCCGGGACCGTCTACAGGAGCTGACCCAGGCTGTACGTGGGAACATGCAAGTGGCCTAGCGGCGCCAGCGCGTATGGTACGATCGGAGGGACAGAGAGCGCACCTTGGAAATAGGGCAGAAGGTCCTGGTGTTAGAGCCCACCAAGCAGAACAGGTTCCAAGCTGCATGGCAGCGGCCCTACCAGGTAGTGGGGAAAATAGCCGACACAACCTATGTCGCTGATTGTGACGACCCCAGGGTTATCCGCATGTTCCACGTGAATATGCTGAAGCCCTACCAGGAGCGCCCTGAAGAGGTAGTGGCCATCTGTGCACCTGAAGCAGAGGATTTAGCCGGACTTCCCTTGCCTGATGTCTTAGGGGAGAGGACTCAGTCTAAAACATGGGACCAGGTACACTGGGGTGAAGACTTAGGTCCCCGGGAGAGACAGCAGGCGGAGTTGTTGAGGCAGCGACAGAGGATGTTTTCGGGGAGACCAGGGTACACTCGCCTGGCACAATACAAGGTTGAGACCCAGGATCAGACCCCTCTGCGACAACCCCCCTTCCGCGTCCCTGAGTCTGTACGAGAGGGGATGCAACAAGAGATACAAGAGATGTTGCATTTAGCGGTCATTGAAGAGTCAGTCCCTGGGCATCCCCCGTAGTGTTAGTGCCCAAGAAGGATGGGACTACACGGTTTTGTGTAGACTATCGTAAGCTCTATGAGAAAACAGTGATGGATGCATATCCCATGCCGCTTGTGGATGAGTTGTTAGACCGGCTGGCGGGGGCAAAGTATTTTACCACCATTGATCTATGCAAAGGCTACTGGCAGATTCCCCTTAGTCCTAACGCTATTCGGCTTATTCCAGTTTCGAGTTATGCCATTTGGGATGAAGAATGCCCCGATGACATTCCAGAGGCTGGCTGACCGGCTTCTGGATGGTCTCCAGGACTATGCGTGTGCCTACCTGGATGACATAGCCATCTACAGCGCAACATGAGAAGAGCATCTAAATCACCTAGAGACAGTATTAGACAGGATCCACAAGGCCGGAATCACCCTGAACCCAAACAAGTGTCACGTGGGCAAAGCAGAGGTTCAGTATTTAGGGCATTGGTCCGGAAGTGGGAAACAGAGACCAGAACCAGCCAAGATTGAGGCCATAGCCAAATGGCCCACCCCACGCACTAAAACCCAGGTCATGGCGTTTCTAGGGACAGCGGGATATTAGAGGAAATTCGTTCCCAATTACAGCAGCGTGGCCAAGCCCCTCACTGATCTGACCCGTAAGAACCAACCCCGCCAGTTAACCTGAACCCCAGAGTGTGAGGAAGCCTTCCACCAACTAAAGGACGCCCTCACCAATACCCTTGTATTGGCCGCACCCGATCCAGCTAAACGTTTCCTTGTTCACACAGACGCTTCTATGTTTGGATTGGGGGCAGTACTGAGCCAAGTCGGGACGGATGCCCAAGAACACCCGGTAGCTTACCTGAGTTGGAAACTACTGCCCCATGAAGTAAGCTATGCGGCCATAGAGACGGAGTGCCTGGCGGTAGTATTGGCACTCAAAAAGTTGCAACCATATTTGTATGGACGACAGTTTTCCCTCCTAACGGACCATAATCCCTAAGTCTGGCTTAATCGGGTCCCCGGAGATACCACCAGATTGCTGTGGTGGAGTTTAGCTCTACAACCTCTGGACTTCACCATCCACTACAGACCCTGCAAACAAAACGGTAACGCCGATGGACTAAGTCGACAAACGGAACTTGTACCAACCCCATAAACTTCGGTCATCCCCAAACCGATCCGTTAAGGATCAGACTGTGTTTGCCGATCGCGTCGCTGAAAAGGGGAGCCGTGTTACGGAACCACTCGGCACCCAGAATATGTTGTGCTGTTATATGCATATATAATAGGTTCCATGTGAGATGCATGTCCCTATTGCATCAGCCCACAGGCTGTGCCCTGGGCAGAGGGGACACCATATTCCCCTTTTGTCCGCCCCACCACCTTTGTAATTCCCACAGTAAATATTGGCAGGCTCCGGCCACCTGCGGCTATTGTAATGTATGTCTGGCCTGCCGCTATTCTATTGGCCTGCCCTGTGTATCTGTGTTATATATTCTGTGTCCTGTAAGTAAAGTGTTGTCAGACTGGAAATACGAGGAAAAGCAGTGATCTTTTATATGCACCCATGTAACCAAGCAATTCCAGCCAGCGTCCTTCATTCAGACTCCAGCCAAAGCAGAGTGGACCTCCTGGAACACGGGGTGGTACTGAAAGAGGTACCCCAGCTTGGTAGACCCCCGTTACATCCCCGTATATCTGCCCCTCCTCATCATATCCCCGAATATCTGCCCCTCATCTTATCCCCGTATATCTTCCACTCATCTTATCCCCGTATATCTGCTACTCATCTTATCCCCGTATATCTGCCCCTCCTCATCTTATCCCTGTATATCTGCCCCTCCTCATCATATCCCCGAATATCTGCCCCTTCTCATCTTATCCCCGTATATCTGCCCCTCCTCAGCTTATCCCCGTATATCTGCCCCTCCTCATCTTATCCCTGTATATCTGCCCCTCCTCATATCCCCGTATATCTGCCCCTCCTCAGCTTATCCCCGTATATCTGCCCCTCCTCATACTCCTGTATATCTGCCCCTCATCAAATCCCCATATATCTGCCCCTCCTCATCATATCCCCGTATATCTGCCCCTCCTCATCTTATCCCCGTATATCTGCCCTTCCTCATCTTATCCCTGTATATCTGCCCCTCCTCATCATATCCCCATATATCTGCCCCTCCTTATCCCCGTATATCTGCCCCTCCTCATCATATCCCCATATATCTGCCCCTCCTCATCGTATCCCCGTATATCTGCCCCTCCTCATCATATCCCCATATATCTGCCCCTCCTCATCATTTCCCCGTATATCTGCCCCTCCTCATCTTATCCCCGTATATCTGCCCCTCTTCATCTTATTCCCATATATCTACCCCTCCTCATCTTATCCCTGTATATCTGCCCCTTCTCATCATATCCCCGTATATCTGCCCCTCATCTCATCCCCGTATATCTGCCCCTCCTCATCTTATCCCTGTATATCTGCCCCTCCTCATCTTATCCCTGTATATCTGCCCCTCCTCATCTTATCCCCGTATATCTGCCCCTCCTCATCTTATCCCTGTTTATCTGCCCCTCCTCATCTTATCCCCGTATATCTGGCCCACATCTTTTGTGGCCCCTACTGTTCTTTCCCTTCTGTGGCCCCTCCGGGTCTCCTGTGGCCCCTCCGAGTCTCTCTCTCCTTCTGTGGCCCCTCTGGGTCTCTCTCCTCTGTGGCCCCTCCTGGTCTCCTCTCCCTTCTGTAGCCCCTCCTGGTCTCTCCCTTCTGTGGCCCCTCCTGGTCTCTCTCTTCTGTGGCCCCTCGGGGTGTGGCCCCCCCTCTCTTCTGTGGCCCCTCCTGTCTCTTCTGTGTCCCCTCCTTGTCTCTTCTGTGGCCCGTCCTGGTCTCTTTTCTCTTCTGTGGCCCCTCCTGGTCTCCTGTCTCTTCTGTGGCCCCTCCGGGTCTCCTGTCTCTTCTGTGGCCCCTCCTGGTCTCTCTCTTCTGTGGCCCCTCCTGGTCTCGTCTCTTCTGTGGCTTCTCCTGGTCTCCTGTCTCTTCTGTGGCCCCTCCTGGTCTCCCTTCTGTGGCCCCTCCTTGTCTCCTCTGTGACCCCTCCTGGTCTCCTGTCTCTTCTGTGGTCCCTCCTGGTCTCCTGTCTCTTCTGTGGCCCCTCCTGGTCTCCTGTTTCTTCTGTAGCTCCTCCTGGTCTCCTGTCTCTTCTGTGGCCCCTCCTGGTCTCCTGTCTCTTCTGTGGCCCCTCCTGGTCTCCTGTCTCTTCTGTGGCCCCTCCGGGTCTCCTCACTCTTCTGTGGCCCCTCCGGGTCTCCTGTCTCTTCTGTGGCCCCTCCTGGTCTCCTGTCTCTTCTGTGGTCCCTCCTGGTCTCCTGTCTCTTCTGTGGCTCCTCCTGTTCTCCCTTCTGTGGCCCCTCCTTGTCTCCTGTCTCTTCTGTGGTTCCTCCTGGTCTCCTGTCTCTTCTATGGCTCCTCCTGGTCTCCTGTCTCTTCTGTGGCCCCTCCTGGTCTCCTGTTTCTTCTGTAGCTCCTCCTGGTCTCCTGTCTCTTCTGTGGCCCCTCCTGGTCTCCTGTCTCTTCTGTGGCCCCTCCTGGTCTCCTGTCTCTTCTGTGGCTCCTCCTGGTCTCCTGTCTCTCCTGTGGTCCCTCCGGGTCTCCTGTCTCTTCTGTGGCCCTTCCGGGTCTCCTGTCTCTCCTGTGGTCCCTCC